>NW_006791012.1:8540313-8572474 GCF_000442215.2 Lipotes vexillifer | reverse complement strand
AAAATACCTTCCTTCAGAAAATCCACACGGCCATGAAGTTCTAAGCAACTTAAGTAACATACAGAAGCAGGTCACACTTTACAGAAATGGGAATCCATCAAGTATAGGGAAAAGAGAGAATATGATCCATGTGCAGGAACAGCATCAGCCCTAGTCCACAAAAAAGGGGGGAGGGGGAAAAAAGGAGGAGAAAAAAACAAAGAGAACTTGAGAACCTGAGCTGAAAATAACTTTTCAATATCTTGTCCTAGGATTTGTGTTATATACTTTAATATGTAACAGGAATCCCAATATAGATGACCTGTTCACACTTTTATAGTTAATTTCACCAGGAAATGAAGCAACATTCCTTGGCCCCCCACTGTGTGCTAGGCCTGATTATCTTACATTATCTAAGAGTGCAAATATGGGTTTAGAACCATTTCTCTCCCCTCTCTCCATACACATTTTCTGAATACTTCCATCAAATTATATATATATATGTAATCACACCCCATAAAGACATATAGACACAATTGCACATTCAGTTTCCTTTTTTATCTCTTTGTCCCTTTTCCTAGCTCACACCAGGTTGATTTCAGCTTAGAATACTCCAAGGACTATGGGATGTAGAGGTGATCAGCTCTGCTTCTCAAACTACTGTAATGATTGTCCTGCATGGGACCCCATGCTCCTTGCACGAAGAAGGATATGACTCGGCAGCTGCCTAACCTGGAGCTCCCTGTGGAGGTCATGCTTTTCCTCCTTGGGCCTCCTGGGCCATAATGACCCCGTGAGCACTCACTACCCCTCTTGCTTTCTAAACTTTCACATACTTGTTCATTTCTTCCTTGTGTATCTCCCTGTGGTAATAGCTGAAAATCTCTTAGAATATTCTTCAAGGTTTTCATACTTTCAAAGGGATAGCTGGAGATAGAGCACATCCAGGTAAGAATACCCTATAGGCCCTGAACAAGGAAGAAATGCATTCTGAGCAGAATCAGCAATGTCCATGCAGAAGAGGAGGAGAGGCAAACCAAGATTCTTATCTCATGGACCACTCAGTGTGTGAGTGCGTGGGCTCAGAAAGCAAAGAAACTTACCTGTGGGTACTCAGCAACTAACTGGGAGAGCCAGAGGGTGAACATAATGCTTTCTGATTTCAATTGCAACACTGGCTGCATTAAACTCCACCCTTCTAAGTTGGCCTCCTGACCTGTAATATATGCTCCAATTAATCCTTGCTTCAGCTGGCTTCTAGGTTCATCATAGAAAATCACTTTCCTCTAGATATCACCCACTTGAAATTTCAATGGCTCCAAGGCCAGTTACTTATAGCTGAGATTCTCAGGTGTTTCCCCCGCCTCTGTACGCCTGATGGGTGATGTTCATGCGTATGGCACTGGATTTCTTGGGTTGACACACAGCAAGCCTTGTAGCTCTAAAGCCACCTTCTTTCTTACCATTCAGTGATAGCACTGGTATGCAAAAGAATGTGAGTGACACTGCTTACCCAAGTCATCAGTTACCTGCTTCGGTAGGAAGTCCTACATATATATATATATATATATATATATATATGTATAGCTACATAGATATCCGTAATGGATATATAATGCATATCCATATATGTGTGTGTATAAATATATGTATCTATATATATAACTATATATATATATGTACTCTCCATCTGCTGAAGCCCCTGCCTCAAGTACTTCTGGAAACCTCCAGAGTATCTCACAGCATCTGAGCTGTTCTTTGTGCTTCAGTCTTTCCAGCTACTCTATTAAGGACAGTAATTCTCTTTCAGCTGTCCTTTACTGGTGAGGAGATATGTGGCATTCTCTCCATTCTGTGTGGCATTCTATTAGAGGACCCCAAAGGCAATGTTCTTTGAACCCCAATACGGGATGTGTATTTATAGCCTCTGTCATCTCAGGGCCCAGATATGCATCATGGGGCTGGAACAGAAGCAGATTCCAGGAGCAGCCGCCATGTGAACACAGGCTCCTGTGTGATGATGAAGGCTTTGTCACAGTCTCACTCGCTGTATGCTGGATTTATTCACCCTTCGATTGATGGCCTTCAACCCCACCCCATGGATGTAATGGATATGGTACTGCATGTTACTCATTCTGTCCCACTAACTGGCCAAGCTGGCCCAGTCATACCTAAATTCCAGCAACGGACAGTAGAAGACTTCATGGTATGCTAAGATTCTTACCACACGTGATTATAAAAGTAGCAACTTTAATTTACATAAAGCAAATGTAGGTCAAAGAAAATCTCTACTAGATAGTCTTCCTAGAGTCAAATTACTGATACACCTCACAATGGATTATGACAGGTCAGCATGTTGCAATACTAAAGTAAAAGTGGCTGGCCCATAGGAGGAAAGCAAAACCATCACCCAGCAATTTCCAAAGTGGACATGCCCAGCATCATTTTCCATTACTTTTTGCTTAGGGGCTGCACTTCAGTCCATGGCTGGAGCACTGCCCTGGCAAAGGTAGTGCTCTCATCATTTCTGCACCATTCATAATGGTGTTCCCAAAGCCTAAAATCACTCCCCACGCTGTTCCCACTTAGGGAATGCCTGTCAAATGTTAACCACCATTCAAGGCCCGAATGCTGCCTCCGCCAGGAAGCATTCCCTGATGACACCCATCCACACTCTTCACCATCAAGTAAACCTGAAAGTCGGAAGTGCTCCTCGAGCACAGAGACTATATTAAATGGCAAGCAGTATGTGTCATTTGGTTGTTTGAAATGCTAAGAATGAAATAAATTAGATGGTTATACTGGAGCTTTAGAGTCCAGAGTTGAATTCCATGATGTTGCATTTTCTTTGTTAAATTTCCTATCTATAGTGAACAGTACAAAATAAAATTTCTCATAACCAAATTTGTGAAAAAAATATTACACTACATTGTAGGAATTTGAATGGTTTACGCATTCATGTCTCTATATGTAGGTGCTTTCACAGGCTCAATAAATATTTTTTTCAAAAAAAATGTAGATTACATAGGAAATATCATTTATACTTACAACATAAAAGTTGATGTAGTAATCCCAGAATATATAAAACTCATACATCTCTATCTATTGATCTATTTATCTAAAGAGAAGTCTAGTAGATTCATGGCTGAAAATACTACCCACCCATGCTCTGCAGTGAACAGAAGTGGAATGTTCTATAAGGTAACCAGGTTGTCTGAAAGCAAAGTAGATTCTCTGTAATTCCCATTTTTATAGAAATTTATAATGCCATATGAATCCTAGTGGTGCAATAGCCACAACCTTCTCCTTATACTTCACACTGCAGTTGCTTTTGTGCCTTTCTTTTGGAAGAGGTAAATTTGAGGGTAGCAGCCACTGTTTACAGTAAAAGGCTGTTATAGTGTTTTTCAAGGAACCAAAACAAAAAAAGTTCTAAGTGGGGATGTGGTAAAAGGAAGAAACAGTGTACCTTGGGGAGCTTCTCAAGGGCTTTCAGAATTGAATAGCTTCCTTGGGGGATAAAAATCTAGAGCTGGGATGAAAGGAATGAGTTTTTTCTTGTAACTTTTTGACTAAAAGAATAAAGGTAGTCAAATGGACTGTAATTTGTTCCAGGGGAGTACATCATCAACCACACATATTTACTGAGCTCTGATGATGTCATTCTGGATCCCAATCATGCTGCTCTGAATCCCACACTTCCCGAACTGAGCTCCAGGAAGACGAGACAACCTTTTGCAGAGCCGCTGCCCATCCCCAGGATTCCCCTGCCTCTGAATTAACTGTGTTCTTAAACACACATGCTCTCAGGGATGGAGTCTCTCAGTCATCTAGTCCATTGCTTTGCATTCTTCAATTATCCATCAATATTTATTGAGGGCTTACTATGAGCACAGCAGAGTGGGGACCTAAAGGTGTTTGCAACATATTGAGAGTTTATAACCAAGCTGGGGTGATCCTCTGCTATGAAAGTACCGGTATGGCTTCAAGGAAAAAGACAGAGGGGAGGCAAGGGGAGGAGAGGCAAGAGGAGATCTGACTGTGAATCATGAGGAGTTACTAAGCCTGAGGTGCACCTTCACAGGGTGACGGGAGGATTCCTGGAGGAGGCAGACGGGTTAGACTTGTAAGAAGAACACTGAAGAGCCTTTGACCTTGACTGACAGCCTGACAGTTCAGCTCAAACACCATTTCCCAGACTGGTCTGCTGTACATTTTGTGGGAATTATGAAGGTGTGACCAAAAGAGGGAAGGGGAAGGAGGGCTGCAAATCAAGTAAGACTGGAAGAACCTGGATTCACCAGACTTTTTCTTTTAAGACAGAGGCACATGGTCTTTGAATATGCTGATAGTCACTGCGAATCTGCAGGAAAGGGGTGTAGGAAATAATATTTCCCAAATTTATTTAATGGAAAGAAAGTTTTTCACTGAAGACAGCCACAAGCCTAGTGTTAAATAAGCCACAGTATGGGAAATGTTGCTAGTGCGTATAAGTGACTTACACCAGGATTGACAAGGTAGAAAAGTCATTCTCCTTGGGCCACTCCTATGGTGCAAAGGAATAACTCTTGGATCAGCTCTGAGTCCAAGACTTCTCTGACATAATCCCTTCTTTGCCTCTCGATGTGAATTTTGCCTTCTAACGTAAAGCAGCAAAAGCACTGTTTCTGCTGACCAATGACAGCTTCAGTTGCAGCGGGAGAGAGAAGAATCTGACACATAACATTTGGAGGCCTTCACAGAGCACTGCTTACTAGTTAACCTCTTGGGGGCAGGCAGGAGTTACTGCCTCTAGGCATTAATATAGCTGGGGAAATATCCGTTCCTAACACCATCAGTATATTGAGAAAATACGTTGCAGATTAGTTCTTTTAATTCAAGATACCATTAGACTGAAATGCTGCACAATTCCTGTGCTGCCTCCAAATTAAGTGGCTGGAGGCAATTTCCATTCTATTTAAAATTTTGTCTTTTCTACCAATAGCACAGGACATCCCTCCCTGCTCCATTACCATGGATGGTGCTGGGTTTTGACTTTGATTTCCAAGTCAGCTTTTTAAGACATCGTGTTCATGCAAGTGGACTCAAGGCCTTCAGAAGTAGGTCAGGCATTTGCTGGAGGTCATTACAAGGCTACAAAATAGAGCATGCTTAATTCTGTTATTTCTGAAGATTTTCTTCTCCTCTCTCACGTGCATAGAAGACAATCAGTACTTAATTACATTTTGGAACTGTCCCTGAAAATTTCAGACTGTCAAAGATGCCTGTGACCTCCTTTCACCCCAGTCACCCAAGAGAGGTTTAAACAAAAGCATGTAAAAGGAACAAAGTGGGTTTGTCCACCAAAGACATGAGAAACTACATTGTTGCATTTTTATTTTAAACCCTGATGCTTGGAAACATTCCAGCAAGAAAATCCTCAGTACACAGAATTCATAGATGGAGTGATCTAGTCATGAGTTCGATCTTTGCAATTTACATAGAGGTGGAGTGACTTAACTGAGATAACTGATAATGCAGTGCTATTCCAATAAACGTTCAGGTTAGAACTCAGGAGTTTAGCAGAAGCATTAACCAACTAGATAGGGAGTAGACTCTGTTGCGGCCAGGTCCCGCCCTCCAAGATGAAGCGCTGGGTATGTGGTTAGTGACAGCCGGAAATCCCTTCTGAGAGTCCCTGGCTGAAGAGAGCCACCTCATCAAGGTTAGGTCCTGTTCCTGAAACAACCACATCCAATGCGAGCTCTAAAGAATCTTCCCCTTGAACCAACTGGAGACAACTATGCAGGACCATCCCAGCTGCTGAGTGCTCCAAGGGATCACTAGATGAGGCCTTTGTTGTCACTGCTTTGTAATCCTGTTGCTCCTTTGGACCAGCCCTGCTCCCCTCACTCCTCACAGGCCTTGTTCCTAGAACATTCCCCAATCAACCTCTTTCATACTAATCTCCGCCTCAAAGCCTGCTTCCCAGAGAATATCGTCTGAAACATAATTCAAAGCCTGAGGGTAGCTTTGAGGTCCCTATTCC
Source organism: Lipotes vexillifer (assembly GCF_000442215.2). NCBI lineage: Eukaryota > Metazoa > Chordata > Mammalia > Artiodactyla > Lipotidae > Lipotes > Lipotes vexillifer. The sequence continues at coordinate 8,566,467 of NW_006791012.1, read as the reverse complement.
AGTGTTGCAGGTGTCCTATAGCGCATGATTGGATGGGCTTTTGTGTGTGTGTGTGTGTGTGTGATTTTGTTAAAGTTTCCTGATGGTAAAATTTGTGAAAACGGACAGAGTAGAGTGCAGACAATTTAGATGTCAAGAAGAAATTCCCTGGCCAGAGCTGTCATTTCTCCCTCTTCTGCCTCGCTGGATGGCAACACAGAACTATAAACTTGATAGAAGAAATAGAAGACAATGTTTCATTATGGCAAATTTCCTTTCAATGAGTAAGAAGGCATTTATCAAAACAAGCCTCGTCAACCTTCAGCTCTGGACTGCAGCCACTTATTAAGGAAGGGGAGGAGACAATTTTTCATCTGCTGGGGACCTCTTATCAACTGATTTCATATGACTTACTGTGGGTTTTGTTCAACAAGAATTATGAGCTGTTTCCATGCCTGCAGAAACCCAATATTTTTATTGTGTGGCATTATCCCCAACTCGGCCCCAGTCCGTCTTGACATTAAAACATGTTCACAGACACTGCCAATATAGCTTTATCTTATATTGACATTGTTACCCTCTCTCCATAAAAATCACACTGGGTCTGTCATTAGGTTATGAAAAGATATGAACTTGTCACATTTAAGTAGTGGAGAAATCCACTGTTTACATTAAAACATTAAATGTTTACATTTAAAACATTATAAAAAAGCTTCTGGGTGTGTTCTGCAAACCTAGGTATGTGAAGGTGGCAAACAAAAAAAGTCCAACACTGAGAATTCCAGGGACTGTGGCTTTGGTTTGCATGGATTCATTATTTAAACCAACCAGTGGCTAGTTTAATCATTTTAGAATAAACTTGATATAAGAATCAAGCAACTGAACAGAGCATCTCCTTCTGGTAGAAGGAATTACTGAACAAACTCAAGCATACAACTAAGGATGCTGCTGGACACAGAACCCTAGTAATGGCAGCTACATGTTCAGAAGGAATGATTTGCACATGATCTGAAAAACTGATAGCCTTCTTCTGCAGAGGAAATACATATTTCTGCCTGAGGTAGCAGGATCAGTGAAGGGCTTTACAAGTGAAGCCCCTCTTCCTTTAGTGTTTTCTTAAAATTATTTTATGCAATTAATATTTGAATGCAATTTGGTGATTTTAAAGAGCACACAGTTATAGTTATGATTAAGCAAAAATTATATATAGAAAGTAGTATCCCTGCTTCCACACTCCAATCTCATTTCCCTTACCAAGGGTAACCAGGATTATCATTTTGGCATGTATCATTTAAGGCTTTCTCTATATATTTATATACATAGGCTTAATTTTTGTCTTTTTTTCAAAAAAATCTTTATTGGAGTATATTTGCCTTACAATGGTGTGTTAGTTTCTGCTGTATAACAAAGTGAATCAGTTATACATATACATATATCCCGATATCTCCTCCCTCTCACATCTCCCTCCCACCCTCCCTATCCCACACCTCTAGGTGGTCACAAAGCACTGAGCTGATCTCCCTGTGCTATGTGGCTGCTTCCCACTAGCTAGCTATTTTACATTTGGTAGTGTATATATGTCCATGCCACTCTCTCACTTCATACCAGCTTACCCTTGCCCCCCCGTGTCCTCAAGTCCATTCTCTACATCTGTGTCTTTATTCCTATCCTGCCCCTAGGTTCCTCAGAACCTTTTTTTTTTTTTTTTTTTAGATTCCATATATATGTGTTAGCATACAGTATTTGTTTTTCTCTTTCTGACTGACTTCATTATGTATGACAGACTCTAGGTCCATTTACCTCACTACAAATAACTCAATTTCGTTTCTTTTTATGGCTGAGTAATATTCCATTGTATATATGTGCCACATCTTCTTTATCCATTCATCTGTTGATGGACACTTAGGTTGCTTCCATGTCCTGGCTACTGTAAATAGAGCTGCAATGAACATTTTGGTACATGACTCTTTTTGAATTATGGTTTTCTCAGGGTATATGCCCAGTAGTGGGATTGCTGGGTCGTATGGTAGTTCTATTTGTAGTTTTTTAAGGAACCTGCATACTGTCCTCCATAGTGGCTGTATCAATTTACATTCCCACCAACAGCGCAAGAGGGTTCCCTTTTCTCCACACCCTCTCCAGCATTTATTGTTTGTAGATTTTTTGATGATGGCCATCTGACTGGTGTGAGGTGATATCTCATTGTAGTTTTGATTTGCCTTTTTCTAATGATTAGTGATGTTGAGCATCCTTTCATGTGTTTGTTGTCAATCTGTATATCTTCTTTGGAGAAATGTCTATTTAGGTCTTCTGCCCATTTTTGGATTGGGTTGTTTGTTTTTTTGATATTGAGCTTCATGAGCTGCTTGTAAATTTTGGAGATTAATCCTTTGTCACTTGCTTCATCTGCAAATATTTTCTCCCATTCTGAGGGTTGTCTTTCCGTCTTGTTTATGTTTTCCTTTGCTGTGCAAAAGCTTTTAAGTTTCCTTAAGTCCCATTTGTTTATTTTTGTTTTTATTTCTATTTCTCTAGGAGGTGGGTTTTGTCTTATTTTAACATAAATAAGAATCATACTATATGGACTGTTCTGCATTTGCTTTTTTTTTTTTTTTTTTTTAACAAAACAAAATGCTTTGGTGATCTTTCCATGTCTTCTGGTATCTCCCACTGGGTTTTTTTTTTTTTTTTTTTTTTTTTAACAAAACAAAATGCTTTGGTGATCTTTCCATGTCTTCTGGTATCTCCCACTGGTAGTCATTTGTATGGTTTTACTTCTTAGTTCTTACTAGCAGTACTGAAATGCACATTCTTGTCCATGTTTCTTTGTACACATTAGCAAGGATTTTTTTCCCCTAAGATATAAATTTAAAATAGTAATTGCTGGGATAGAATGTACCCATGTATATATTTTGATAGATACTACCAAATTTAATAGGGACTGATTTTATCAAATCCTCCCCACCTCTCCCCAGAGACTAGATTACTATATTATTTTACCCTTTTAATCTATTAACAGAGTAAATGTCATTAATAATTTCCAAACATCGTATATCCTCGCATTCTCAGAATAAACCCTAGCAGGTAAGGATGCATGATTCTTTTGAAGTACTACTGAATTTAATTTTTATTTTTTGCTTTATCATTTTATTTAGGGTATTTACATCTATAGTAGAAGCAATATTGGTCTGTAGTTTTATTCATGTGTGCCATGATTATAAACTTGGCAAAATCACTTGGGTAGATTTCCATGTGATTTTTAATGCTCTAGAAAAGTTTATAAAACATAGGAAATTATCTTTTTCTATATTTTTGGTAGAACACATTCTAAAACTTTCTGAGTTTAATGTTTCTGTAGAACCAAATTCTTGACACATGGTTCAGTTATTTTTATCATTATAGGTCTATTAAAATTTACTAATTTTTATTTGGTCAATTTTATTGGGTCAATTCTAGAAAACCATCCATTTCATCTAAATTTATAGAAATATTATTATTCATACATTCTTTCACAATTCCCAAAATCCACCTCACGTCTGTCAATTTTTCCTACAGTAAATGAGAACATTTACTTGTTCCAATTTTTAATCTCTAAGTGAAGAGAACTTTTGTCTATACTTCTTTTGGTTAATTTTTAATTTTATTTTTTGTACTCAGAGAATTTGGACTAGTTATTTCTATGATTTAGAATTCATTGAGACTTTTCTCTAGACTAATACATTATTCAATTTTTTTTAATGTTTCACTGAATCTGAAAAGAACATACATTTTCTGTTTATTGGGTGTTATCACTTATATCCAGTACACTTATACCCGACATGAGAACAATTATACATCTACACAGAGATATATAACCAAGTCTTTTCATTATATTATTTAAATACCTAGAGCTTCACCTAACTTTTGCCCACTGGTTTGTTTTTTAGAGAGGTGTGTTAAACTTTTCATCTCTGTTTACAGATTTTTGTCACTTTCTCCTTGTTTGCAAAAGGTTTTGCTTTATATATATTTCAAAGGCATATTTTCAGATACACAAAATTCATGATTATTGGATATCCTCACCAAATTGTATCTTCAATTAATATATGATAGTCCTCTTTGTTGGATCTAATGTATCTATTTCTAGTTTAATTTTGTCATATTAATATTGAAATGTTTTATTTTTCAATCCTTTTATATTCAATCCTTCTGTGTTATATGGTTTTGGTATATTTATTTTAAATAACATCTGGCTGGTTATTATTATCATTATTATCAGACAACTAGAAAGCAAATATTTTAAAAGTAAATTTAATCCATTCAAATATAATGTAGTTACTAATACTTTGAGATACAGCCCTTTCATTGCATTTATACTTTAATGAGCCATATATTCTGATTTTCTTTTTTTTCCTTTTTGCCTTTTGTTAAAATAACATTTTCTTGCTCCAATTTTTTATCTATGCTAATACTTTCAAAGTTATAAACCCTATTCCTAATGGAATAGGAATGGTTACCATCAAACGTTTAAGCCACCATCAAGCCACATTTTTAAACTTAAAGTTTTCTATCAATGTGTAGAATTTATTACAATTAATATCCTTCCACACACAAAGACAAAAAATTCTTAGCAAGATTTTATTTTCCTCATCTTATGTTCAGAAACCACCACCTCCTTACTCACTACTTCACCACCAACATACTATGATCTTATCTCATGTTGGTATGTGTGTCAATAACTGCTGATTTCTAAGTATCATTGCTCCTATGCCTCATTGTCCTTTCCTCTCTATATTGCTTGGCTTTGTTGTTTGTATGTATGAGTTGGTTTCCAAAGTAGGTCTGAAAGTTATCTGAAGAGTCTGTATTTTGCTGTCCTGCTTGAATACTGGTTTGACTCTATACCTTTAAAACCCTGAAGACATTGTTCCATTGTCCTCTATTATCAGTGTGGTAAGTGACAAGTCTGATGCCAATCTACTTCTCATCCCTTTAATTATGGGTTTCTTCTCATCTCCTCCCTGTCACCCCAGAAGATTCTAGAATTTTTGTATCCATACTCTTGCAATTTAAAAAATATATTTCACCATGTTTTAACTCATTAATTTCTGCTTAGTACTTTCTAAATGAAATATTTCCATTTTGAAAATGAATCCTTTCAAAATGAAAAGATTTTCTTCAGCTCAGAAATTTAAAAAAAACTTTCCCTGTTTCTCCTTCTATACCCACTATTAATTATGTATTGAGCTTCTTGGATTTATTCTCTATTATTCTTACTTTTCTCTCATGTTTTCCATCTCTTTATCTTTTTTTATTTTTTTGCTTCTTGTCCTAGGAGGTATATGCAGATTTCTCATCCAGATCATCAATTCAGGTGTTCCCAGACAATTATTTAGCTTTTCCTTTGTAACTTCAAAAATTATACTTTTAATTTCTAAGAACCCTGTCTTATTCTCTGACTGCTTATGTTTCATAGCAGCCTGATTTCATGTATTATGGATGTAATACCTTCTTAAATTAGTCTAAACACATTAATTTGTATATTTAACATTCTCTTCTGTCCTTGCACTATTAATATTCCCTGAGATCAGTTGTTCTGTTTTTTCCTTTGTAGTTATTCACTTAATTTTGTAAAAATACAGCTTATAGATCCTTGATTTTCCATATGCAATTATGAATGAGGGACCACACTGATTCACATAAGTAGGTAACATTGGTTTCCTTTGTGTTGTACAGGTTTTTAACCTCAATAATCCTCTCCTTTATACAATAGAGCTCGCTGTGGGCTGAATACATGAGCATAGCCATGGAGGAAGCTGAACTCTCATTCTGGTACAAGGACATCCAGACATGCCTACCAGCATGGTATTTTTCAAAGGGAGGTCTACAGAGCATGCAATGAAAATCAGCTTTAGTGGTGAAAAGACTGCATATTTCTGAGCTCTACTCCAGAGTTCCTCCATCAGATCATTGGGCTTATTTAAGTCCGTGGGATCTACAGTATTTACCAATACAGCAGCTTTACCTGTTGCACAATAAAGTCTAAGAAGCACAATATTAACAGCTAAGAAACAGGTGATCACGGGTGCTTATATGATTTTAAATAAATACAAATCCAGATACTGAATCTAAGATCAGTCATCCAGGTGATCCAGATGAATGTGAATATATGTATATACAATTTGTACAATTTACAAATTCTTTTAGACTATAGAAAGAAAATCTTAAAATTTAAAAAAAAATCATTGTAGAGAACTTATGCGTAGATAAGTAATTTAATCCTTACAACTCCCATGAAGCATTTTTAACCTTCCTTTTATAAATGAGAAAACTGAGCCTGAGAATTATATTTATTTAGGGTTATAGAACCAGTAAGTGATGGATGTGGGGATCACATCGAGGACTTCTGACTTTATGACACTCTGACTTTATGACACTCTGAATAATATCCCCCAAAGATATCCAGGTCCTAATCCCTGGAACCTTTGAATGTTACCTTATATGACAAAATGAACTTTCAGATGTAGTTAAGGATCTTGAAATTGGGAGAGTATTCTGGATTATCTAGGGGGGCCCCAAATGTAATCACAAATGTCCTTATAAGAGGGAGGCAGAGAGAATGAACTACAGAGAAGGCAGCAGTGTGAGGACTGAAATCAGAGGCTACTGCTGGTTTTGAAAATGGGGGAAGAAACCACAGCCAAGAAATGCAAGAAATGCAGCTTTATACAGTGGAAAAGCAAGGAAACAGATTCTCCCCTATAGCCTATGGAGGGAGCATGGCCCTATCTACACCTTGATTTTGGCCAAGTGAAACTGATTTTAGATTTCTGACCTCCAGAAGTGTCACAGAATAAACTTGTGTTGTTTTAAGTCACCACGTTTGTGGTAATCTGTTACAGCAGCCATAGGAAACTAAGGTAGCCACAGGTTAGGATGGTTCACAAATATTCCAGTTCTCTTCCCAAATCCATGATAAGATTGTATTTCTGTCTCACACTGAAGTTAGGAGTGACTGACCATGTGATTTGCTCTGACCCATAAAGTGTGAGCAGCAAAGACATGTTAGTTCTGAGTGGTCAATGCACAATTCATCACCTTCCCTTTTCACCTCTGTGGTCAAGAGGGAGTTTCCATCAGCCTTGGTCCCTCAGTGACTATGATGAGCAGAGCCTCCTGGCAACTTATACTAAACATATAGCAGAAGGAGAAGTCAACCTTGGTTGTATCAAGCCTCTGAGATTTGGTGACTGTTTTTCACTGAAGCATAACCTAGCCTATCCTGACAAATACAGATTATAAAATTTGTGTTCATTCCACAGAACCAAGATGCCTACACGTTCATCTGACTACTCTCCCCAGTCTCCTATCATATTACTAATATGTTAAGGTCATTTTTATGTGAATCCTCCACAATTCTGAACAGTCTGTGGTGTACCCTACGGAATCACTGACTGAATGGTTGAGGCAGGTATCCTAACAAAAAACTGAAACTGAACCCCAACTTCCTTCTTATACCTGCAGGTCCCACTGTTCTCTTTTCACTAGAGGGTGGTCTTTGTTTGCTACCATCATAGAAATCCCTCTCTTTCCTAGTGCAATTGGCATGAGTGATGTCAGTGTCTTCATGCTGACATCAGAGGAGAGGGAGGCCCAAAGCATCCAGACTTCAGTATCAGAGTCACATTCTCTATCCGATTATAGACTGCTACATGTGGGCTACCCATGGGCCTTCACCACACAGCACCTGTTATCACTGTTACCTGCTTGCTTCCCTTACCCAGTGTGGCTTTCTTCTTCTCTCGGAACATCCCAAAGAGGTTTCCTGGCAACCCCACCTCCTCCCTAACCCTCACCCCTAGCTCTGAGCATGGTAGTTTAGGATTTAGAGTGATTTGGTTTTCTTTAGATGGATTAAAAAGATAATATTCTGAAGCTGAGACTGCTCAGCTAACCTGTACAGAGAGTGCAACTCAGACCTCCAGTGACAGGCACTATCTCCAAAATGCACATCTCCAAAATGTACACAGGGCTGTATCACACTTAAATGCAGGGCTGTACTGTGCACATGATGTGAAGATCTGTCTCTCCTGAAGCTATGATCTGAGATGGACTTTGGAAGACAAGGACGATGTCAAAAACAAGAAGCAATGTGTGAGCAAATCCCTGCCTCAAATTAAAGCCCTGCCTTTATTGGTGCAGAGATCTGCTAAAAGCTGTTATTTGAAATATCTGCAGATAATTTGGATCTGTGAATAATTGCTATCTGCACATCTCAAATTCTTTACAGTTTTCTGTTAGACATATCTGCACGAGGCTATAAATAGTGAAGCAATGTCGTTCACTGTATAATACAGTCTCTCCGCTTTTACAACTCATCATGAACTTCTATGTAATTTATTTTTTATTGAAGAATTCCAATTAATGGCTTCCTGGTGATTTTAAAGCCTCAAATTATCAGTCTCTGAAAACAAAGCAGAGAACATAATTATCATAAACCGAGAATTTTTCATTTTGAAGCTTATCTGTTTGTGCTAAGTATCTTGTCTGTAAGTAATTAGTGCCTTTATTTTTTTTCAGTAAAAATAATGACCATTCTATGCTACACATCCAAATTTTGTTAACTGCTAGATGTACTGTATGTATTATATTTGAAAATGGACCACCTTGGACTAGTTTTAAAGTATTTCATCAAATGATAATAGCAACAACAAAATACATCTGTTTGTCAGAATAAATTATGTGCCATGTATTTAAAAAACCTATTATATCCTTTTGCTTTCTTTCTAAGAATAAAAGCCTCAGAAAAATATGTACTTGCCATTTATTACCAGGGCTGTATAACAAGAAAAGACTCGTTTTATCTTCCATTTATAATTCCTAACTGCTAATCAAATTGATCAGCCAATAGCTTGGCTATAGAGGGTCTTTCATACGACCATTTCAAAATGTTTTATGAGAGATAAAACAAAATTCAATGAAATTAAACCAATTTGAATAACAATGTGAGCCAAACATTCCTTTAAGTATTCTGAGAACTCAAGTTTCCCCCGATTAAAAAAAAAAAAAAGGTTCTATCGATGAAGCAGGAATTGCCACATTAAGGGAGACTTGGTTGCTCAGGGAAAATACTGTCCAAGAGTAGTTTCCCCTTTAGGCTAGGAAACTGACCTGACCTAATGTTAGGATCAGCTTTCTTCCGCTTAAAACAACATTTTCTCAAGTTAAAAAACTTGAAAATTACAGACATATAAGATGTAGAGTGTCCATTTAGCCACCTTCACATACAAAAAGTATTCATTTTCCTGCTTTTAATATTTTAGCATGCCTATTCAGTGAAAAAACAGAGAGAGATTTTTTTTTAAAGGATGAAATAGATACACTTGCGTCTTATTTTATGTATTATTATGAGTATTTCCCCATACCATAAAATATTTTTTCAAAATATGAGTTTAAATAGCCACATATTTCATAACAGTGCTGTATATATCATAATTTAACTATTTCCTTATGTTAGACATTTATGTCATTTCTAAAATTCTTTATCTGATAAATAATGGTGCAACAAATATGTCTGTGTTTTTTTGAATATCTCTTATTATTTCCTTACAATAAAATCTTAAAAGACAACTATCAAGTCATAGGTTTGAAAATTTCAAAGCTCTTTATTCATGTTAAAAATCTGCTGTGCGGAAAGACTGTAACAGTTTATATCCCCATATCACTAAGTGAGCAAGCCCTTTTGCCCACATTCATGACCATGGTAAGTAATATAACAACTTGCTTAAGATTATGCTGACTTAATACAAAATGTGGGGTTTTGTTATTTTTGTTTGCATATTTTTAATGGGTTGTAAGGTTACATATATTTAATATACTTATTCTCTCTCTCTCTCTATATATATACACACACATATATGCTTACTTATATTTACTTTTATCATATTTTAAAAGAAGATTAAAGATTTCTTCATAGCCATTTGCAGTAACTTTTTATACAGTAAGTATGCCTTTTGTCTTGCATAATTATTGCAAAAATTTTACCTCAATGTCATTTGTCTTCCAATTTTGTTTTATGTTGACATGTATATATTTTTAAATTCTTTGACTGTTTTTATACTTACAAAATCCTTTTCCATTAAAGATATGATAAACATCTACTTACATATTCTTTAATGACTTTATATTTTTAAATTAATATCTTTATTAATAATTTATTTTCATATGAGAAGAGGTAATATTCTAATTTTATACTTCCAAATTGTAAAGTGATTTTCCTAACACCGTTTATTGATCAACTATTTCCTTCTCTGGAAATTTGTGATATTCTATGTATCACATCCTACATTCTCATGGATTTGAGTCTGTTTCATGGCTATCTACTTTACTCCATGTATCTATCAGCTACACTATTTTGATTATTTATATTTAGTAGTAGGTTTCACTGTCAAACAGAGAATTCTTATATCTGTACTCTCTGCTTATAAAATAATTGTGCAGTTTTGACAATTTTTTTCAAATGAATTTTACAACCATGTTGTTAATAATCTCCTTCTTGAAACTGCACTAAATTAATAAAAATAACTTGAGAAGATAGACATCTTTACAGTAATCAACCTTCCCATCCATGACAAGTTACATCTTTAAGTGCTTAATGCCCCTCAGTAAAGTTTTACACTTTAATTCATATAGTTTACCCTTTATGCTACCCTCTACTGAATTTCCAGTGTCTAGTAAATCCCTGGCCCACAGAAATCACACTATCATTATCTGTCTACTAAAGTAACTAATATGTAGGTTCAAGCCCATACTCTACCATTTACTAGCTCTGCAACCTGAAATGAGTGCCTGAACATCTCAAATTCTGTTTCCTCAACTGTAAAATGGTGAAATAACTGTATCAACCTAATAAAATTATCATGAGAATTAATGGGATTACCTCATCAACTTAAAACAGCAACTTACATATCTTAAGCTCCCATAAATATTCATGAATGCTATGGTTATCTGGGAAGGGTGTTAAAGGAAGAATCAATAAATTGCAGCCAGAGATGGAAGCATAGGGAAAATGAGGAACTGATCATGAGTCTAAATTTTTAAGGTTGACAGAAATAGAAAATTTAAAAATAACAACTATTGGGCTTCCCTGGTGGCGCAGTGGTTGAGAGTCCGCCTGCCGATGCAGGAGACACGGGTTCATGCCCTGGTCTGGGAAGATCCCACATGCCACGGAGCGGCTGGGCCCGTGAGCCATGGCCACTGAGCCTGCGCGTCCGGAGCCTGTGCTCCGCAACGGGAGAGGCCGCGGCAGTGAGAGGCCCACGTACCACACACACACACACACAAAAACTATTGATTGTGACAGAGAAGTATTTGCTTTTGGAAACTGTAAGAACAAGAACTTGGCTTAGAAGCAAGCCCTACACACCTAGGGGAGGGTTGCAATGTTGGGAAAGAGCTTGATGTGACCAGACCCCAGGATGATCCCCAGGCCACAGAAATCTTTTCCCATTGGCATTAACAGTGACAACCCCAAATCGAATGGAAGAAACACAACAGACAAGTATTTCTGGAAGAGTAGAATACATTAAACTCATCCTCAGTTCAAATATAGCCCATATTTACCCCATAAATAAAGTGGGAAATTAAGGAAGTAATCCAAATAACTCAGATTTTCTTCCAAGAACAGCACACCACTTGGCCTGCAATGATTTGAAGATATGTACTTAGATATTTGAGCCCAAGTGCCCTAGTTGGATAACAGTTTCCGTTCTCCACTTCAATGTTCACACAGACCCAGCCATAGTGCCTTTAAAAAGCCAAGGACTAACTTTAGCCACTGGTCCTGCTTTCAATAAAGTCTTATTTTAATAGAAACACTGTGTCTCTCTTCCAAGTCCCCACCTTTTTTAGGCTGCTTGCCAGCTAAAGGCAGAAAGAGAATTCTAGCACATTGTCCCCAAATTCCAGGCAGAGCACAAAAATAAACTGTCCCAGAATGTATTCCTTTTAAGAAAAATTGCTTATTCAAGGCTTGCTTTTCTTGTTTGCCTTCCTTCTTCCCTTTCCAAACACTTTTTCTTCTAACATCATGCTGTAAAGTTGCCATCTGTCTCAAACACACACATACACAAAAGGGAAATCCACTTACAATGAATACTGGAAAGAAGAAAAATAAGTTGGTTACAAGTGGGTGTTCTGCAGCATATGACTTTTCCAACCCAGTGGCCAAATTCTGAATTATCTCCTAGTCAACCGTCTCCCAGCTTGGCTCTTGAGACAAAAGTAAAGCAAAATGAATAACCTATTGTTTTTTAATTTACCTGTGCACAGTATCACCAAGGGAACACTTAATTTTTATAATCCTGTGATATAGAGAGGGTCAGAAATTAAATTGTATAAATAAGAAAACTGAAGCCCAGAAAGGTAAAGCACTGATAAAGATCACAGGTGAGTTGAGAATTTCAAAGTGTGTGTTTGAGGATCCCCTGAATCAGCAACACCTGGGACACTTGTTCAAGGGCATCCCTTTACAGCATAAATTGGATCATATCATTCCCCTCCTAACAGCCACTCAATCACTGACTGTTCATTTAGAAAGGAATCCACACTCGGATTTCACACTCCACACCACAGACCCCAGGACGTGGCCCTGTCCTCCCTCAGACCTCATGGCTGCTCCTCTCCCCTCGTCCATGCTCTCTTCTTGGCCATCATTCGCCTGAAACGTGTCCCTGTCTCAGGTTTTTGCACAACTGTTCCCTCTACTTGGAAGCTTCCCTCAACTCTCCAAACGGCAGGTTCTTTCTCCCTGTTGGAGCCCTTGAAAAGCCATCTCTTCCCCTACTAGCAAGTGCAGCCCCACACACCTGTGTACCCATTTATTATATCTTCTTTTTATCTCATTTAGCAATCTCTGAATTTAACATTCGTTCATGGTGTGTTCATGAGTTACTTCTCCTGCCTCCTCTCTCTCACACGCACACACGTGCACACACACACACGCACACACACACATTTGACGCAAAGCTTCACGAGGCAGTAATTTGTGTGTCTTACTTAGACAACAGAGAACAGGGCAAAGCATTTATTGTTCAATAAAAATGCAGCTTACTTGACACCCTGTCAGACCTACAGAGTCCCCACCTAGGAGCAGGGACCTGGAGATCTGCAGTTTAAATAGTTTCCTAGATGATTTCAAAGCACATTAATGTTTCAAAGTCCAGACAACATATCCTTTAGCCAGAGCTGGACAGACACCCTTGGTTCCTAGTGGTATGCTCTCCACCACACCGAGCTGCAGTTTTTAAATGGCTGGTCTATTTCAAACAGTGGCTTTAGCAGAATAGTTGTTTGGAAAGTCATACTGGGCTTTCACTTAGATGAAGTGATACCTTAAACTGCTTTTCCAAAATTCAATATATCCGTCTCTGGTTTAGGCTTGGGCTTTGATGGGAAGCCTCAGAATTATTTGTGCAGATCGAGGGAGAGAATATTCTACAAGCATCTATATTCCACGAGTCACTAACTACTTGTGGGAGCTTTGGCAATTTTATTAATTTCTCTGGGTCTCATTTTCCCCATCTGTAAAGTGAGCGTGTTGCATTAGATTATCTCTGCAGTCCCTCTGGGCTCAGATATTTTGAGATACCGTCATTCCAATTAATGTGTAAGAGCCCTTGCAGTTGTATTTAGTATTGTTAAAGGGCTCTGAACAGCCCGGCAGTCATATCATGTGGTCCAGGCACCCCTGCCTAATGCTTAGCATCTTATCTTGCGTCAGAAAGACAAGAAAATGTCCCATTCACATTGAAAAAAAAAATGCATTTGTGCTAAGTCTAGCTGATTCCACTTAGAAGGCTGGTAAGGTATGTCTTGGTTGGGCACCTGGTAGGATGCACAATTGTTCTGTTTGTTAGAAAATCTTAACATCTGTCAATGACCCAAATAGAATGTTTCTCTGACCTACATCTTACACACACACACACACACACACACACACACACACACATTTTGGGAAAACCTACTAAAAGGAATCACCAATTGTTCTTCTGAGAGACTCTAAAACCAGAGAGTCATGCTTCATGTTTTAACTTAAAAGTAGGGTGGAATAATAAAATCATCCTGATGTTTCTAAAGGTAAGAGGAGGAGGGCTGTCTTTATTTGCCAGAACTGGCACTAGGCAGTCTCTGATATGCGCTGCCCGCAGTTCTTTAAAATCTGAGCCAGCTGGTACACAAGGGATGGAGGGGTCTTTGGGGCAAGCAGAGGAGGTGACAGGGTGCGAATGGCAGGTGGGAGGGGAAACTGCTGAACGAGTAAAGGTATGACTGGGCTATCACAACCAGAAAGCAGGCAGGATAGATCATTTTGATTATGTATGCCAAGGGGAAGAGTTTGGGGAAAATAGAGGAGTAAAATTAACACTGAGACAGAATTTTTCTTAACTAAACTTTTAGAAATTTGGTTCTCAATCTTGGTTGAGATTTGCTTTTTGGTGTTCAAAACTGACAACACATTCTACCCTAAGATCCATCCACTTCAGAAGGAAAATGTATCACCTGACGAATTACAAAGCTACTCCGCTTTCAGTGTCACTTTATATTTAAATGAGTTTAGATGATTTATATGTATGAATGCAAACATAAGATGCATGAGGTGTGAATATAAGCACACTACCTGATTTCTTAAGCCTCACACACAAATCAGTCTCTTTAAGTCTCACTTCTTATGTAAATGATAACCACTGGAACCATGTGTCTATGTTTAAAAAAAAAAAAAAAAAGAACTATCAAGTGCCTTATATAGGTGCTTCTGTTATCCTTTGATGCCTGAGGGTCCCTGCTGGGAGAAAGAGAGGAGGGCTAGCCTTAAATTTGATGAGGCCACACCAAATAATGCGGACCAGCAGGCCTTATTTGTTCAATACACAAACAATGGGGTGGGAAGCAGATCTGGATCTCACCTTCCCCAACCTGCAATTGTGTTCTCCTTCATAAAACATTACACATTTATTGACAGTTAGCCACAACATAGAGGGTTTCGTTAAGACTTTGTGTACTTTTCAATTTCAACTCACATTGTAGATGTGAACAAGAGTCTGTAAATGCTATTTAAAAGGCTGACAGCATTATACAACAGTGCAAAATGTTATCCAAGGAGAAATGACTACTAAAGACTAGAAAGGGAATTATTGTATCCAGTGGCTAGCAGACTTTTTGTAACCTGTATCAGCTAAGACAAGGAAATCCATTGCTCATTACCAGAAAGTAGGAGATTTTTCCTTATCAGTCCCATAAGGTAAACTACTAATATTTAAAATGTAAAAGTTAAAAACTGCACAAACATAATTTCTTTTCAGACTATTCTTAGCCAAAGCCTGTAAAGGAATTGCCCCACGAAGTCGCCCTCACTAATTCATGGGGTCCTTTTCAAAACTACATCTTCAGGTTCAAAGGGGACTGTCCAAAGAGCCAGAGGGCTCTAATTTCTGATAGTTGTTCTTTGTGATTTAATAATGCCAACGGGGGGAGGGTGGTGGTGAGAGAAGATGGGTAGTAAACAGATCCAGAATTTTCTAGGAAGACAGTCTAAACAAGGCTCTAGGAAAAGTCATTGAAAATGTCAGCCCAGTTAACAGAGAAAGGTTCAGGGAGCAGCAAAGGCATGGCATATACTTTTTCATCTATTCAATCTGACCCTGGGCCCAGTGCCATAATCTTTTTTAAGGTTACTGTGGTGGGAAGGTTGCCTCCTGAATGTTTGCAGAGGTCTCCTAACATCCTCTGCTGAGGAACTTTAAACCTCAGGTACTATTTCAGAGGAAATGGACAGCACAAAACACAGACAGAAAATTAGCCACAGCAGACCCTGGATCTAATTGAGGTCCACTAGCCTTTCTGAAACCATTTAAAGGCTGAGGTGTTGTTGGGGGCACTAGAGGGGCTGAATTGTGTGTTGTGTGTGTGACTAGAGGGGCTGAATTGTGTGTGTGTGTGTGTGTGTGTGTGTGTGTGTGTGTGTATTTTTCCCCAAATTGGACCTGTGCCGAAAAATTTTAATAGGTACAGTACAGAGAGAAGGAAAAAAAATTTTTTTTAACTATTTAGCTAAGCAATTTAAAAATTCTTTGCAAAAAAATAATAATAAAAAGAAAGACTAACAAAATTGCAGCTATAGCAGGTCTGTGAGGGTAACTTAGTAAAATACTCAGAGGATGGCGGCAAACCTCTAATGGAAAGTTTTGTAAGTGGCTGAGGCCAAAGTAGGCATTAATTACAATGAAAAATCAGTTTAGAGTAGGCCACAACTAAATTGGAAGCTGGTCCTCTAGGTAAAACAAAGAAAGTGAACAGCAGCCTCAGATTTGATTACATGGCAATACAAGAAAAATGTGCTGTATGTTGTCTATTATTAAAGCTGCTTTGGGGCCCTGTGTTGGGTGCCTCAGGGATTTTAATAAAAAATTAGTAGTAGGTCGGCTGCCCTGGCTCACTGTGGCTTTTTGGAGTATTTGCAGGTTCAGTGCTGGTCCTGCAGTGCAAATTAAGTCATTTCAGACAAGCAGCCTCAGAAAGTGTTATGTGATAGCAAAGTTCAAATACTGCACTTTGGCTCTAAAAGGACACAGCACCCCACTGGAGTGTGATTCAGAGTTTCAAAGAAATAATAAAATTACATCATAAGGAGAAGGTGGGGAAATGAAAAGCTAAGAGAAACAAAAAAAGAAAAGAAAGGATAAAAGAGAAAAAGAAAAAATGAAGCAACTGGTTGTTTTTGTATGTCTTTGATTACTCTTGCCAAATACTAGTCCTGGTACATAAACTATATGAGTGCATAAAATATTGCCAACGAGTGAGTTAATGGCAGTGAAGGCAACTATTAACCTGGGATTTTTCTTTTTTTTTTTTCATCTTACAAATGTTAACTCTATAACTCTTTTTATATTGAGGTAGTGATATTAATAATATTGTCTTTATTACTGATATCACCACTGGGTCCATGGCACAACCATATATATCCTAGCCATGAAACATTAACAAAAGTTCACCCTGATTAAGAAATCAAGCCTATAAATCTACATTCTTTCAAAGATGAAAATGTCTGGGGCAAATTATTTTCGACAAGACAGTTACGTGAAGAGCATATTTCCCAGCTTTTTCTAGGTGCACCATAGACCTGATGGCTGGCATTTGCTATCAGAGACAAACAGTCCCTGGTCTCAGAATCCTGACTCAATCAACTGTGGGTACTTGGGTGGGGGGTGCGTTCCCAACCTGGACCCTCGCCCAAATATCTGAATAGGCTCAACAGCGAGACAGAAGGCAATGCTGCTGTAAGATGTATGTAAGAAGTATGTGCCTGTGTGTGCCTGAGTGAGCCTGAGTGTGGGTTTGGCAGTGGAGGTAGGGCCTCTGAGTCAGAAAGAAAATGAGCTTTTATCCAAGTAATTTAAAAATTCTTTGCCATTGTCATTTAAAAAACATTTTAATAAATAAGGAAAATCCCAATCCATGACCCTGTGGAATTTCCCTTGTCCAGCATCAAACAATATCTACCCAGTTTTAGGACTTGCCTAATCTGCTGGTAGAGGGTGCAGTGGCATAAACTCAACTGATTTCAACAGGCTGCAGGAAATCGCAGTTGGCTGCAATCACCTACTTCCCCAATCTGCTGACCAATACCTGAAATTACCTGAGTTAGATAGCTACTCCTTTAGTTTAGTTCAAAATTTCCTGCAAAATCTTCTTAAGATTTAAGAAGTATATGAACAGAAAGCACAGGGAAAGAAGGAGGGCCTAGACTGATAGGGAACTGGTCTAAAAAGACTGAAAATAAAGTTCATCACAGCCGTAACTCCTCTAAGGGTCATCTCCCAGAGCCTCAGATGGTTTCTATGGAATCATGGGATCGCCATTCCTCTTTTGAGAATAGAAGCAGGAGAATGGAGAAGGTGCCCTTCAAATGGGAAAGCACCATGAATTCAGTCCACGGGGATTACACAGACTTAAAAGCAATCATGCCCCTCCATTCAGTCCTACAACAAATATCTGTTGAGCAACTACAAGGCATCAGACTTCGTTCAAGCTGTTATGAAATCAGAAGGGAAAAAGACAGTCCCCTTAGTCATCATCATCATCCCCAGATCTCAACGGCCAAAGTCTCATAAAACTTTGCTCTTCCCTAGCTGTTGAAAAAGTGGAACCAAAAAGCAAAAAGAAGACAAAAAAGAGTAAAAGTATGGGCAACACAGAAAAGATGATAAAAGGGTCACAGCTTAGTTAAAGTGTTCAGAGACCCGATAATACTGACATTCATTCAAAGTTATCAACTGGAAGATAACAGGTGGCTTCAGTTCTTCCAGCACTCTGGTTGGGAGTGACCATATTTCTTTTCTGATTATATTTTTTAAAAAACATAGTAGCAATGATTAATGTTTTGTACTCCAGCAACAACACCTGTTTCAACACAAACTGTGCAGTAACATCTTGTACTGATAATGCATTACATCGTCTTAAATATTTTCAAAGTAAGGTACTCAGTTTTTCAGAAGTTACACAATGATCTTGATAAGGATATTTCAAATGTATCTCTTGTTCAACAGCTAGCAGGCTACTAAGTTATGAAATATATATATTCATGTATATACACAGGAATCTCAGAATAAAAACCTCAGAATGGAAAAATCACATATTGAGATTTGAAGCAATGATAGACTACTTCTGTTTATACATATATATTTTTAAAGATTATTTTTAAAGCTCATCCTTTCAGAGTAGAGATTTTTTTCCCATAATTTGTTATAAACAGAGGACCTTAAAAAAGTAAAACGTTCCAATCTGGATGTTTTCTCAGTGCTTATGACTCCTTTCTAGACCTGTGCCATCTGCACAAAACCTTAATGCAGGGGCTTGACTAAGTTTACAGGTATCCGGTATTTAAATAATAAGTATATATATTCCCATATTATGCAGTAATTTTTATGTGGAAGTCAAAAATACTTACTGAAATTTAAATTGAATTCACTAAATCATCCCTGGCTTCAGATGAGTTTGGAGAGAAATATATTTCCTACCCAAGTGAAAAATTATAGAAATTTCTAGTGTAACTCTCTCCTCCACAGAGTTCTAACTGTGAAGCTGTAAAATTCAAGTGTTTAATATGTCATATGGGGAAGGATAGATATACAAAATTTAAATCCTTGAACCTTCAACCAGCCCCAAAAGGTAGAGACTGTGTCTATCTTAGGTCTTATTCAGAACCGAATTCCCATTACTCATGACAGTACCTAGCACTGTCAATAAATAAATATTTGCTGACTGGCTGGCTAATAGCAATGTCAGAAATGTTTTGGTAACACCCACTAAACTTGAAAGGATGCCAATTCTTAGCATTTAGGAACCTCAGGGTGTATATAAGGACAATCTTTAAAAAAAATTTTTTTTTTTAGTTTTTGGCTGCACCATGCAGCACATGGGATCGAACCCACCCTCCCCTGCATTGGAAGCCTGAAGTCCTAACCACTGGACCACCACAGAAGTCCCAAGGGCAATCTTTTTAAGTCAAGTTTCTCTCTGAGACAACAGTCCTTGGAGTCAACAAGGGAGTGTGTGTGTGTGTTGCTCACTCAGTTTGCATTTAGGAATAAAGGCCAGTCCCTCTCTTGAAGACATCCATTATCCATCAAGTGAGACAGACAGAACCCCATAACAATAGAATGTGATAATGCTGTAGTATGAGTAGAAATAAAGTCTAATGGAAGCACCGTAATGGTGATGTTCCCCTCGTGCTTCCTAAGGATGTAGTATTGGAGCTGGGCTAAGAACTGAGGTCCAGCCCCAACTGAAACTGCCAATCAGGAGACACTGTGAACTTTTGCAAGCAGTTTCAGTAAAGAGTTAAGGAGATTCCACAGAGCAGGAGACTGACAGCGAGAAGAGTACATTTGTGAGCTACGAATAAACTTATTTTCAAAAAGTATCCTTGAAAAGGAAAAATTGAGAGAGATTGGATGTTCACATGAGGAAGATGTGTGGCCACCCAGATTGAAGATGCAAGAAAGAACGAGAATAGCTAGACAAATGGTCCATGATGCAGGATGCAGTCTCCAGGAATTAGTCTTGAAAGGAGTTGCTATATCTTCTTCCAAACAAATGGGGAAGGAGTAAGAAAAGACAAAGATATAAATAAACTTGAAACTAAATGGAAAAGAAAGTTGGAAGCACTGTTACCTAATAGAAACAATAAGAACTACAACTGAGGATCTACTGTTTTCTGAGCTCTTTGAACACAGCATGCCATTGAATTTTCTTGACAAATCATATGAAATAAGTAAGGTTTTCATAAGGAAATGAAAACTTAGGACTAAGTCAACTGGCCAAGGTCACACAGATGGTAAATGGTGGAGCCAGAATTCTAACTTAGTAAGTCCAGAGTCCATCATTTTTCCACCATACCAAGACTATCACCCATGACCTTGCAGGCTGCCCACTAAAAAAAGGGGGGGGCTAAGGACAGAATTGGTTGTTTAAAGAAGTGATAAAATAGTCATCCCTCAGTATCCTCCAGGGCTTGGTTCCAGGACCCCCTGAGGACACCAAAATCCTTGGATGATCGAGTCCCTTACGTAAAATGGTAGAGTATCTACTCATAATCTACGCCCATCCTCCCATAGACTTTAAATCATCTCCTGATTACTTATAATACCTAATACAATGTAAGTGCTGTGTAAACAGTTGCCAGCATGCAGCAGACTCAGGTTTTGATCTTTGGAGCTTTCTGGAATTTGTTTCCGAATATTTTCTGTCCAGAGTCGGTTGTATCCTCAGGTGTGGTACTGCAGACACAGAGGAGTAACCATATCAGAAAGGAATGGAAAGAAGTTAACTTGCCATTAAAAAGTTATTTTCAGCAACTTTAAAAGTTCATCTGAGGTTGGAAATCATAAATTTTTATCAACCAATGAAATCATGAGATTTCCCTCAGCATTGGCAAGAAAAGGGAGGAGGGTATTTGAGTTGATCTGGACTGGGGGTGGGGGTGGACAAAGTCGATAACTAACTGAAGGTGTGAGATAGAATGTAGTTGAAATGATTGACTGCTGTGCCCAGGTCAGATGGGAGAAAGTGATTATAAAAGGGAGATTAAGGATGGGTATAAAGATGAAAAGATCTTGATAGAGTTGACTTAACATGAAGGCATGGGAGGGATGGCCTACACGCAGTACTCAGAAGGGAAAAGCTCAGAGTAACAGGTTACAAGGGTTGAACAGTAACATCATAATGCAAGCCGTTCAGATGCGTTGCTAAAGGACTGAAGGTGAGACAAGACAGTGGGAAAAAAGAACACCCGAGAAACATATATCAGCAGCATTTTAGTGCATTATCAAAATGGAGTTTGGGAAGACCCAGGATAATGCAAGAGACTGGTTAGACAAGAAGACCTATTGGAACAAAATCTTAAACAAAACTGAAGAAAATCCTTGAATTCTATAAGTACCAATGGGAGAGATGGAGAGGTGGATGGTGGGTGGATGAATGGTGGAGAATGGGCACCAGAGAAGGAAAACCGCTGAACAACAAAAAATGTGCCTTGTCTTAAAACACCAAAATAAATAAACCAATTTTGCCACAATTTGTTTCACACAGAGGTATACCACCTTCATCTTAGAGGATAATAGGTTGAGGACAATCAAAATTTAAAAGTAGCCTGCTTAAATGCATTTGATTATAGAAAAAGTTTCTTTATCTCTTCTGGGGGGAGAGTATAAATAAATAATTTCACTTATTTGGGGAAAAAAAAAAAAGTAGCCTGCTTAGAAAAAAATAAAAACAGATAATAGTGGTTTTCTTTACATAGTGGTATTATGTAATTTTTGTGTGATTTTTTCCTTTCTTTGTACTTTCCTATACCCCCCAAATGTTCCACAGTAAACGTATTACTAGCATATGAAACGTTAATGTTTTAAGGAAAAATGTATTATATCACTCTACTGGCATAAAAGACAATACAAATTATAAGCATTCCGCAGGCCTTGTTGGAAGTCTTGGGAATTCTGTAATATTTTATATTTTAAATATATAGATTGGTACAACATTGTAACTCAACTATACTTCGATTGAAAAAAATGATAAAAAAGTTAAAAAATAAAATTACATATATGCATGCATATATGTACATATAACATACATATATGTATACATATATATTATTCTGTATAAACACACATATGTATACATATCTTTTTCTGTATATGCACATGTGTGTATGTGTATATATATATGTGGTGTGTGTGTGTGTGTATTTAGGTTTAAACATGGGTAAAGAGGACACAAACATACATATTACCCTCTAAGAAAAGAGTAAATACTAAGTGATTTCATCCACTACTGTAACAAAAACAAAAAGCTTTACCCTAAAATATTGAGCTAAATATTAGTCTTTCTCAAATTCTGTGGGTGGTCAGCTTTCATTAAAGAATAAATACATCCATATTGCTTGATGGTGTTAATAAGTAGCCGATCTACATAATATAGCTAAATATAACTATTCTATTTGCCTCTTTTCTGATCCACACACTATGCATTGGAACTCTATTTTCTTCTGTCTTTTGTGGGAGTTTTTTGGGCTGTGCCACTGACTTTCTGCACATTGCTCTCTGGAAAGGCAAGCACAGGGATAGGAGGGCATAAAGGATTCAGACACAAAATGAGGCCTCTCCGTATGGAAACAATTATGTGACAGATTCCACTTGGCTATAAGAAAGCTACAGAAGGGGAAAAGAAGTCCTTCTTTGTTTGTGGGAGGGGCCCTGAAAACACAGCCTAGGAAGATTGCTCAGCCCAGCTCAAGATGCTCAGGCCCACACTGGGGGCCCCGATTAGTTCTACATTCAAATCTTCAAAGAAAGATGACAGTTCTGTTTGTTCAACAAAGATTCTTCTGCATGTGCTAGTATCAATAAACACTTTAAGCATGTTTCTTAAGTAAATAACTGACATCACATACATGATTTTAAACCTAAGTAAATGACTTTGGACAGTAACATATTCAGAAGCTGAAAACATGAACAAGGAACCAAACACAAAGTCAAACTTCAGGAAAGTTAGGGTCAGCATTAAGCACATGTCACAACATGCCACCAATCCCCATTCCCTAATATGTTAACCCACAGAGAGTAAAGATTTTTAGACCTTCCCTCAAACTGTTCTCACAAGGTTTTCTAGGATTGTTTCTTCCAAAGCCACACAAAAGGGGGAAAAAAATGAAAGAACAACTTCACAGGAGAGTCACCCTTAGTCGCATTGGTTAGTCTTGCTTCTCCACCCAACCACACAGCCCATTTGCTCAGAGATAACTCAGAAAAAACAAACCAACATTTACATTTTGCAAAATCATTCATTTGAAACCCTATTTTTTCCTACATCATCATTCAGTTAAACCAAAGCATCTGTTTTTATTACTCCCCCAACTACTACTGATGAACAAAAAAGGAGCTTGAATTTCATGAGTTTGTGAGATTTTCACCTTTCTTAAACGTATACTAAAGGCCTCCTTAGTCAATATTTTCACAAACAGACAGCTGTAATTAATCCAGGTCTTACTTAAGCTAACAAATGGTTCTCCTTCACAATAGCAGTGTAAGTGATTCACGAACTTGCTAATGTCCTCCAGGTTGCTGACGGAGCCCACAGTTACACAGCAACTGGGGTATAATAAGAAACGTATTTGGTCTCTGTCCCCCCATTCCTGGCACAAAGCTCCTGAACCCCTTTCCTGAGTGATAGTGTCACTGGCAAAGCGCATTAACAATTCCCAGGAAATAAAAATACAATCTGGATAATAAAATAAAGTCTAACCTTTTCTTCCTTTGTGCTCTGTCTAGTTTCACTTGCTCACAGGGGGCTGCATGCAGAGGCCTTGTACCCGGCACTTGAGACCAGAGCTCCTGGTGCAAAAACGGCTGTGCTGATACCTCACCTCCGTGGGCTGCGCGCAGAAACGCTGTGCTTGATGCCTCAATTCAAGATGGCGGCAGTGGGCCGTGTGCAGAGCTGCTGCACCCGGCACTGTGATAGTGAGCACACCTGTGCCGGCCCTGGACGAAATCCCCCCTCCCCAACTCCCGAGATCCCTGTAAAGCAGTACCACCTGCCTACGGCTTCTGGGAGGAAGAGAATGTGCTCCCACCTCTCTATTCATTCTCTGATCAAAGAATAAAGCTCTCCTTTGTTTCTGAACTGAGTTCGGTCTTGTTCTATTGGCTCCGACGATGTAAGGCAGAAGGACCCTTGTTGGGGACGACTTGGGAGGGTCGGGAACAATAGGGGAGTCTATGGTTACTCCTAAGGTGCTCTTTTGAACACACCTGAGTTTATGCTGATGAGGTGACTTAGGGTGAGGCGCCTGGATGGCCTCAGGATGGGGCTGGTCCACAGAGACCCAGTGATTAGAGGGTTGGAACGTCCAGCCCCACCTCCCGACCTCTGGGAAGGAGAAAGGGAGCTGGAGTTGAAAACTCTATAAAAACTAGGGAGTAATTTAGTGACCTGCATTCTCATTCTAGATCTGTTTTATCATGGCAAGATCTGCTCTTTCTTCTGAACATTTCTGGTGTTTTTTTTGTTTGTTTTCCTTTCATCATTACTCTAGGTCTCCATTTTCTTAAACTTTACAATTCATTTATTCAATATTCATGACACAAATATTTATTGAGCATTTAATATTCCAGACACTATTGTAGGTACTCAGGGATACATCAGTGCAAAAAAAACAAAACAAACCATCTCTACCCTCTTAAAGCTCATGAGACAAAAATTAACAGCAAAAAGAATAACTAAATAAATAAAACATAAATTACATGGGATGTTCAAGTTTGACTGAAAAAAATGCATCAGGGGCATAAGGGATCCAGGCGGGTAGTGGGCAGTTGCAGGCTTAAACAGGGTGCTTAGGGTAGACTTTACTGAGAAAGTAAGTTCTGAAAACTGACATGGAGGTCAGGGAGTTGAGTGAGCTCAGATGGGTACACTCTTGCTATGTGATCTTGGAGAAATCAGAGGGCACTGTGGTCGGAGCAGAATGATCAAGGGAAGGAAAAGTAGGAGATAAAGTCAGAGCCTTACGGGCATTTTTCACAAACTTTCGACATGTTTAGGAGAACCACTCTGGCTGCCAAGTTAGGAGTGTAAGAAAGGGCGCAGGAGACCTGTTAGGGTGCTACTGAAATAGTAGAAGCAAGAGGTGATAGTGGCTCAGACCAAGGTATCAGTGGAGGTGACCAAGTTGTTAATGCATTTTGTACGTAGAGCCAACAGTGTTTTCTGACAGACTGGATGTAGAAAGAGAAAGAAAGGAGACAAGAATGATTACCAGGTTTCTGACTTAAGTCTTGGAAGGTTGTACTTGCCATCTACTGATATTAGGAAAACTGTGAGTAGAGGAATTTTGGGGGGGGTTGGGGGGGAATGTGAGATCAAGAGTTCCATTCTGGATATGCTGAATAAGAGATGTCTACTAGATATGCAAGAGGTCTTGTCAGCAGTTGGATATAAGAGTTTAACTTTCCAGAGAAAGAGTCCAGGTTAGAAATAAAATAAGGAATAGTGTGGTTTCAACTTTTTTTTTTTTTTTTTCCTTTACCACTCTTAACAGTTTGGAAAGTTTAGGTCTATAATTAGTATGTCACTACCCCATTCCCTTTATGCCAAGATTATCTGGAGAGAAAGAGAGAGAGGGGAGCAGGGGGAAAGAAGCAGAAGGGTGGAAAGAAGGAAAAGAGAGAGGGAGGGAGGGGGGAGGCAAGAAGAGACAGAAATTGATTGATTGGTTATTGGGAGATTTACAATCTATTGATAAGAATGTGTTACTTCCCTAAAAATCTGCTTCAGATAGAGGGCACACTTTTTTATTTTATTTTTACGAACCCGTGTCCCCTGCATCGGCAAGCGGACTCTCAACCACTGCGCCACCAGGGAAGCCCGCTCATACCATTCTAACTTGA
Source organism: Lipotes vexillifer (assembly GCF_000442215.2). Lineage (NCBI taxonomy): Eukaryota > Metazoa > Chordata > Mammalia > Artiodactyla > Lipotidae > Lipotes > Lipotes vexillifer. Next base: position 8,540,506 of record NW_006791012.1, on the reverse strand, counting down.
AGTTCATCAACCTCCAACCTTTCAAATAATTAAATATTTAAATACTCAGGAAAGCCCACATTTGTGAAGCAAGAATCGTTTTGCAATGCAAATTGCCGCCCTTAATTTCTCTGCTGGTAAAATAAGACTTAACAGGGATCCAGTTTGCTTCTAGCATGTGTAAAATAGAATACCTTCCCCCATGGGCTGGGTT
>NW_006791012.1:8536888-8540303 GCF_000442215.2 Lipotes vexillifer | reverse complement strand
CGGAAGAGCCCTCGCTCACAGAAAAGTCACAAGAGGGAAAGGGAAGAGGAAGGAAAGGGAATCTTAATGGTCTCAGGTACATTTTCCAAGCTGATTCCTGGCCCTTTTCCTTAATATCAACTGCTCTGTGTGAAACAAGCGTGCAGAACAAGCCTGGAGCCTTTAGAGATGATTTGCAGCTCCAGTGATTGCCAGTGTCCGGCAAGCCTGGCTCACAGGTGACTCTCCATTGCTGATGAGTCTCTCACCACCTGCCTAGCGAGAAGCGAGAAAAGCAGGCCCCTACTCCCCCAATGACCCCAGCCTGTGGGAAATCAGTGTGTTTATATCTGCCAGGAGAGGGTTAATCCACGGGGCTGAATTTGCCTCCAGCCTTTCTCCCCACTAAGACTTTCTTCGTGTACTCACAGAAAAAGTGAACTTTTCCCCCTGAATTGAGTTTTGAGGGCTTAAATACATGAGCAAGTGTGGACAAAGAAGAAGAAAAGAGAGCGAGAGGGAAACTTCAGTACCATGATTCAACAGAGCCTTGTCTCTGCTGTCTTCCTCTGCATTAAATTGGTCATGACCTTCCAGGTGTCTTTAAGGGTGAAGCGTGTGCTGGACCATTCTGAGCTGAGCTGGCCAGTCCACGTGACCCTCCTGACATCAAGAGGCAGGCTTTTAAAAGAACAGAGGCATCTTGTCAGGGCTCAGGGGTCACTAATAGCCTGCCTTGGGCCCTCCAATAGGTCATGTTCTGCTTCCTTGTCCAACACAAAGGGAAAGGCAAGGGAGGCTGGGGAGGGGAGGGGGATAATTATCATTCTGGTGTTTTGTTCCTCAGGCCCCGAGTTATGCTCCATGTCACTGTGTTAATGTGCCTGCAACCAGGGAGACACATAATGCTCCTCTCAGCCCTGTTTATTAGCAAGATCCATTTGCAAAAGGCCCTTCTTTTGTGCCACAATATGAATGTGCTTTGATGGCAAATAATTACGGCAGTCCTTTTGACATGAAGATCCACAGGCTGCCCTAGTTAAGCCAGTAATTAGCCTGTCCTCCTTTTTTTTATATTATTATTGAGAAACTACAAATTATCCTCATATGTGCACTGGCCATTGCTTTTTCTCCTTTCTATTCTCCCACTCTCTCCTACTCACTCTCTCCTGCTCTCTCGCTCGCTCTTTTCTCTCTCCCTCTCCCTGTCTCCCTCAGCACTTTGGATAAGCGGAATGCAGCTGCACAAAAGCAAGATAAAGCTCGACCATCAGGATGATGAACAATCTGGATGAAGAGCCTTCGAGATGAACACAAAAGCTGGAGATGTGCAGTTGATGTAGGCCTGGACAGCTGAAGAATGCTGTGGTCTAAGGATGAATAGCCCTCATTTGTGAATATACAGATTTTCCACGATGAATAAAAACTGAGTGGAGGTCACAATAAATAAACTTTTTCCCCCTTCTCCTTCAATAATAATTCAGGTTCCCGGCACCAAACAGCTGTAAATTGAAGGTTGTGCTTAGTTTTCTCAACTCTCAAAGGGGATAATTAAGCTAAGATCACATTGTTTGATATATTAGTGTAATGATGAGCTACTATATTCTGCTTGTTTCGAGTTATTTTAGTTTTTCTTTCCCATTATCTTTTCTTAAATTACATTTCAGATACATTTTAAATGTAGGAACAGCAGTTCTGAAACACAGTTTGCCCTGTGTTTGGATCTATCTGAAATGTATTCATATAACATTTAATTAAAGCGCCAACATCCCCCTTTAGAAAATGTGTGGAGGTAGAAATATCTATATTATCTGACTAGTTCTGACACAATCTTGCCAAAAGGCTGACTCTTTTTCCTTATTGGTGCAAGATAATTAGACCATCATTAACCTCCTGAAGCATCACTGTCAGTATTTCTTGTGTTATAAAATCAGGATTTGGGAAGATTTTCATAATTTTGCTTAAGATCACTGAGGAGGCAAAGATCAGTTCTGAAACATGCTCAGCTTAAACGATTTCTGGAAACCAGAATCTGCAAGGCTACAAAACACCCTCTCCTATTTGTGAAGCCTTGATAATAAAAAGGCCCAAATACTGTTTTGTGTTTTATTAATGGAGGTTAGACTGTCATTTTCTTCCAATAATTTTTGAGCTGAAAATGTACTGGAAAATCTGAATATCTATATCAAATAAAAAGGAGAAACATTACATTTCTAGAAACCATTATTTCCCTATTTTTTGGTAATTATAAAATATTCTCCATTTCAAAAGCAGTTTTGTGGATTTTTTTGTTCATTTGATGGGTTGGTTACAGCTGATTATTTTTCCTAGGAATTTTTCTAATCTCCCCAATTAGTCCCAATCCAGAGCGGGTTCTGCCATATCCACATTCAGGAAGGTCTCTAGGTTTGAACCAGGTATGGAAAACAATTTATGGGCAGGAACACCGAGAAGCACGGAGAAGTATGGAGAAGCTACCCTTGACTCCACTATGATCTAAATCCCCCCAAAGAAGAGGCATTTCTTAAAGGTCCTAACACTGGAGACGTGTAACTCAAGGACAGCCCACCCACCGCATGATGGAAAACCACCCTTCCTCATGGCTTCTCCAGTCTACTCGGAGGAACCCTAGGGAAAAGCAAGCCGTTAAATGTGTGTGCAACAGGAGAAAGCAAGGGCAAGAAAATATAAGCCTGGAGCAGTCCCAGAAAGAAGAGTTTGAACCCATTCACAAAGCATACCCAAGAGGGAATCCTCAGATTCTTGGAGCCTGCTTTTACTTTTCGGTAGCAATAAACCAGCCAGAGGCAAAAGAAATCAGGCAGTGAGCCTCAAACAAAGGCAACCACTGCCACCTCTGTTTGCTGCCATCTTGGGGCTGCTTTGAAAAGGACCGTTGCATCTATTTGGAAATGTTACGACACAGGTTTAGGCCAAGGAAGCTCGGTTTAGGAGCTCACCTGGGCCAAATGTGAAATAGCTTAATAAACTTTTAAGTACTGGGAGCAGACCAGATCTGGAAGGATGTGCAGGCTTGTCTAAAAGCTCAAGCTAATTAGCATTTTTCTCACCTTTCTCCTTAAGATTTATTCATTCCACCCACAATTTATTGAATGTCTGCTATATACTTGGTAGTTTTCCAGGCTGTCAAATCTAGCAGAGAAACAAAACAGGTCATGTTTCTACTTTCATGGAACTTACATTTCAGTCGGAGGAGATAGACAGTAAACAAATAAGTGAATAAAATATAGCATACGAGGTAGTGATAAGTGCTACAAGGTAATACAAGGTGGATGATGTGGAGGAAGTAGATGTATTTTACTTAGGCTGGTCAGGGAAGGCCTACCCAATAAGGTGACGTTTGTTTAGAGACCTGAAGGAAGTGAAGGAGAGAGCCCTGCAAAAGCCATGCAACTTTATGGGGAAAGAGTTCACC
>NW_006791012.1:8532331-8536793 GCF_000442215.2 Lipotes vexillifer | reverse complement strand
GGAAAGAGTTCACCAGGTAAAATGAGCCCTAGGTCAATGAGCCCTGAGGCAAGAGTATGTTTGGCATATGCCCTCATCTGCAAGAAAGGCACAAGGATGAGAAGGCGTAAGCATGGAGTTGAAGAGGGAGATGAGCTGAGAAAATAGATGAAGGGCTAGGTCATGTAGGGCATCTCACCAGGAAGCTAAAAGCAAATCTTAGTGGTAATTTACTCACTCTGGACATTTAGGTAACTTGCTTTGAATAAAGTTTACATATATGAAGTACTGAAAGGAATATTCCAAGGGGATGGGAGGTTGACTGATTCACTGTGGTTTCATGTTATGAAACGGTGTGTTCTGACCAACAAAAATATGGTACAATTAAAAATGCCTATTGCAGGTACAAACAACACTATCCTTCCAAAAAAACAAAAAAGGCAAAACATTTGAAAAGACACTTCAAAGAAGATATGGATAGAAATGAAACACACGAAAAGTTGCTCAACATCATTAGCCATTAGGGAAATGCAAATTAAAAATATGAGATACTGCTACAACCTGCTATAATTGCTCAATTTTTTAACAAAATTGACAATTCAAAATGCTAACAAAGATGTGGAGCCACTGGAACTTTCATATATTTCTGGTAGGAAAGCAAAATGGTAAGACCAGTCTGGAATATAATTGATAGTTTCTTAGAAATTAAACATACACTTACATTATGACCCAGCGATCCCTCACCCAGGAGAATTCCACACCCATGTCTTCATATATGAACGCACATAAACCTATGCACATGTATTTAGAGCACTTTCATTTATATTTATTAAAAGCTGGAAACTACCCAAATGTCCATTAAATGGTGAATGGATAAATAAATCACTAGGCACATGATGAAATTCCCAACAACAAAAATGAATGATTACTACTACAGGAAATAATATAGAGGAAATTCAAAAGTATTTTGCCAGGTGAAAGGGGTCAGACTCAAAATGACACATACTGTGTGATTCATTCTCAAAAGGGCAAAATTATAGGGTCAATAATAATATCAGAGACTTCCAGAGACATGGATGGGAAGAGAGAAATTGGCTACAAAGAGAAAATTTGGAACAGTATGGAAATAGTCTCTATCTTAATTGTAGTGAAGGTTAGACATTGCATCAGTTTGTCAAAAATCATTGAATTATATACCTAAAAAAAGTGAATATTATTATATGTAAAATGTATTTGTAAATTTTATTATATGTAAATTATATCTCAAAAGATGTTTACTGCAATATTGATACATTCTCAGATGAGAATGGGAATCTAAGGATGATAGATTTTTAAAATTAATTTTAGTGCTATCTTCCCCACTGAAGGAATAATTAATTGGTTAAGTAAGCTATCTTCACTGATAGTCTAATCTCAGTGTTGTGTGGGAAAGCAGTATTTTCATGGGGCTGTGGACAGAGAAAAGACCAGAGATACAGGCCCTCGTATCTCTGTAGGACCATACGTTTCGAAACTGTCTCTACTCAATACATCTCTCCCACTTTGCAAATGTAGACACCTGGCTATTTCATCACACCTCGGCAAGATTAGCTCTCCACTCCCTCATCTGCACCCAGTGCAGTCTCTCGGACAACAGAGTGATCTTGCAAAACACACATAGTCTCTGTTGGGTTTCCCTCTACATTTACCCAACATATCAAAGACCCAGAATCAATCCAGATACTTATTAAGTACCTATTATTTGCGATACACTTGAACAAATACACAAATGGGATGCATACTCTTAAAAGCCCAGAATGTAATTAGGTAGAGAAACAAAATTTAAATTTAATTAGGTAGGTAAATGAAAAGATAAACTAAAAATGTAGGACAGTATACAGAAAGTGTCACTTAATTGGTGCAGGCAATTGCTGTCATTTAAAACAGAAGCCTTACACCTAAAAAAGTAATACTTATTTGAATATCATTCATTAAAAGCCTATTGTCCACCAAGCCCTTTACATGCATCATCCCATTTAATCTTCATAAGAACTCTGAGACTTCAGTTTGTTACCCATTTACAAATGAGGAACTGGAAACTCAGAGGAGATGAGTAAATTGTTCATGGCCCCCCAGCCATTGATAAGCCAGAATGTGAACTCAGGTGTATCCATAGGATTGATTACAAAGCCTGTGAGTTTTCCACTATCCTCAGCTGAGTTGGTTGAGAAATAGTCATGGAAGTGGTAAAATTTCAGCTAGACTTTACAGAGTACAGAATTCTACAGAGGTAACAATGAGATCAGATGTGATGGAAAACCCAAGAATTGTAAAGAGGAAAATGAAAGCAACAGAAATACAATGTCCTCTTTGCAAATACTGTTAGATTGCATCCAGTACGTGTGAGCTCTCAAAAAATTTTATCGTACGTTTCGTGAGTACACAGCTCCCTCCTTTTTATTTATATCTAGCCTCTAAATCAGGTCAAAACATTTCAAAAATAGAGACCTCTCCTGCTGGAATGAACTTCCATGTTAGGAATTTTCTTCGGGGAGGTGGTGGTGGAGAATTCATTCAAGTTGGCTTAGGTGAGTTATTCTCTACTATGAACCTCTTGGCTAGCTCTAAGAAGACAGAAATGTAATAAGACCCACCACAAACCACAAATAAAAATACTCACACTCTTTTATCTCTGAGTTGTAGCTTTAAGATTAGACATTGAAAATCAGAATGATCTAATGCAACCTAAGGCCCTTCCTTGAAAGGTCACACTTCTTGCTTTGCACAAACAGAAGGGCCTCCTTTTTCACACCCTCCTCCCACCCCCATCTCAGTCTTCTGATGTTCAGATAGCCCTGGGGTAGGCAGTGAAAAATTTTGAAACAGGCACATATATTGAATCCCAGTGAAAAATAATTAGAAACATGGACACTTTAGAGCAATCTTTTTTTTAAATAAATGGTCAGATAATAAATATCTTCGTGGGCCATAAGGCCTCTGTTGCAATCACGCAACTCCGTGTAGTAACACAAAAGCAGCCACAGACTATACTTAAATGAATGGTGTGGCTATGTTCCAGAAAAACTTTATTTACAAAAGCAGGAGGCCCCTGTTCTAAGCTGAGTAGGCATTCTTGGAGCTGAATTGCTATGTAGGTCAACAGGCAGGACCTCAGGGATTCTAAAATTTGCAACCCGTTGAAGATTGTTGCCCACTCCTTCGGCTCACAGACCAAACACGCTGCCTACCCATCCTTATCCACAATGTCCTCCATTCCCAGTTTGGTTTTTTATTTGTCCAGCACTTAAACTGCCCATGGATTTCCATTAGCAATTGTGGCAAAGGCAGTGGATTTAACTCTTTCTCTTCACTCAATATCCTCATTTATAACATGGTGTTTTCTGGAGAACACAGGGCAAGATCAATACTAGAACGGGGAGATGCACGATGTTAGTTACTCTGTTCTCTTTAATCCCGCACATCATGTATGATCATCTCTCTCTTTCTCTCCGCCCCTTCCTCTCTCTCTCTTTCTCCACACTTGGATTTTCACTTTGCTCTGATCCAAAACAAAATTTATTTTGCTGACACCACCTTAAATACATGGTTCAGTTGATCACGGTCAGGTCAAGGCAGAATTACTTTCTGTTCATTATGAACAGGCAGGAAAGCAAGACTTAAATCTACAAAGAAGGCTCTCTTCTCCATTCAAACCCCAAGGCTCACCAAAGACATCGTCAATCAGCAACCGATTTTAAAATTCTCTTAAAAATGTTTTACTAGTTCACTTTACTTGGCATTTTTATCGCTATTTATATCTGTAAAGTAGTGATATAATTAGTAAAGCTACTAATGTTTCTTATGTTTAGTATTACAAATGTTATAAATCTAGCTTATAGCAAAATAAATAACGATGATAACACTGTCAAGCATCAATATAATTGCTGGACGGCTTTGTGTAAACCAAACAAGTATTAGCCCTGTTAAACAGCTTAATGTAGATCACTTAGCCACCCTCCTTTTGAGCTATTCATGGAGCCCAGAAGGAGCCATTGAGTAAAAACCCCATAACTGCCCTATGTTTCACAGCACAGGACAGCACAGGAGGCCCAAGCCTTCTGACTGGTTCTCGATATATTGCTTCAACAGAAAAAGAGGAGCCTTTTAAGAGGACAGAATAAACATGATAAAATCCTACATCTGCTCTATTGCTAAACTAAAGGGATCAAAGTCCCTGAACTCTCAGTTATATATATTACCTGAACCCTTGTTGGGCTGTTAAAATTTTCCACTCTGCAAGAGAAAGGATTCCTTCTGACCAACAGAGAACCCTACTTTTTAGTAAGGTTCCCCTAAGCGAAAGCCCACAAATCTGAGGTCCAAACCCTTTTCTCAGGATGATGAGAACTCCATTTGTTTCACTATCTGGTTTATACCCCACCACCTACCTACATACAAAAGCAGGGAATGAAATCTTATCTATAAGCTCTTCCTAGCATTCCTG
>NW_006791012.1:8524528-8532173 GCF_000442215.2 Lipotes vexillifer | reverse complement strand
ATTCCTGCTTTCACTAACCAGAAAGGATTAAAATGAACAGCCCTGCGCACTGGTCCTGAGTAATGGGCCTTCAAAAAGCAAAGTATTAGACAAATATATCAGCTATGAGATATAATACCAAGGGCTAGTTCCACAGTATCAGCATTTTTAACTTTCATTCTAAAGTGACTGGATGATAAGAGGGTACCATTCGTATTTGGAATTCAGGGCTATAGGATCTTTTTAATAAAACTGTTTTTACTATGTAGCTATATATCATTTCTTACCAAAATGCAAAGCAAAGCCCAGGTCTTTTTTTCCTCTGTCCCTCTCAAACATCCGTAATCATAGATTTCCATTGCATTTTTTCATTCCTTGAATATATTTTTCAAGCCAAACTTTTGTTGCTGCTGCTGTTGTTGATGGCGCCAAAAGGTTTCAGGGAATCTTTCTTTGCTCAGAACGCAGCTTGCAGACCCAGACAGAGAAGGAAAGGAAGTTGTTTGGGTGAATAATGAGGGCTAAGCAGAAGCCTCCCATGGTAGCATGCATGAGGCCAGATGAATAGGACAGCACTTTGTGTGTTCGAAAGGCAGTCTCTCCTTTCTGTTACCTTGGCCTGTTGCGCCGGCTGCTAACAAGTGGACAGGCATTACCTACCATTCATTAGCATTTTTATGGCACTTCATATTTGCAGTGCACATTACAAACTGTATTTGTTGACCTCACAACATGCCTTGTGAGAACGTCACCACTGATTCACTCTTACAGAGCAGTCCATGCTCAAGGGGCTAGGAGTAAATGAGCAAAATTAAGAACAAGAAAATTGCAGAGTTTTGGATGCAGTTCTAACAAGGACATCAAAGATGCTTAGGAAATGTCCAGCCTCCTTGCTGGCAACTCTACTCTTCATAGCTTCACTTACTTGTCTTTTATATCTGTCACCTGCGAGTTAATTCAAACCCTTCTTGAACCTCATCACTGTCGGACTTATTACTTGATAACAAGACTCGTCTTTGTTTTGTTTACTTTGTGAAATCATTTTTTCCTCTTTCTGAGAACTGGTCCTTTTACAGTTTGACATGCAGGCAGTCTTCCTGACAAGGGTGGTGAAGAACACATGTTTACTTTCCAAGATCTTATGCATGTTTTGTTTTGTTTTGGTTGGTTTTTTGCGGTACGCGGGCCTCTCACTGCTGTGGCCTCTCCCGCTGTGGAGCACAGGCTCCGGACGCGCAGGCTCAGCGGCCATGGTTCACGGGCCCAGCCGCTCCGCAGCATGTGGGATCTTCCCGGACCAGGGCACGAACCCGTGTCCCCTGCATCGGCAGGCGGACTCTCAACCACTGTGCCACCAGGGAAGCCCTCTTATGCATGTTATAGATCATATTCTCTCTGGTTTGTTTTTCTGGAACCGAGTCTCTATCTAAAACTCTATATCCTCATGTTTCTTCTACTGCACATACTATATTGATAATGCGGATGTCAGATTTGGACACAACACTTTTTGATTGTTTTCTGTATTTTTTTAAAATTTTATTTTGGAGTAGAGTTGATTTACAGTGTTGTGTTAGTTTCAGGTGTAGAGCAAAGTGATTCAGTTATACACATACATATATCTATTCTTTTCAGATTCTTTTCCCATTCAGGTTATTACAGAATACTGAGTAGAGTTCCCTGTGCTATACAATAGGTCTTTGTTGATTATCTGTTTTATATATAGTAGTTGAGTATAAGTTAATCTCAAACTCCTAATTTATCCCTCCCCACAACCTTTCCCCTTTGGTAACCGTAAGTTTGTTTTCTAAGTCTGTGAGTCTGTTTCTGTTTTGTAAATAAGTTCATTCATATCATTTTTTTAGATTCCACACATAAGTGATATCATATGATACTTGTCTTTCTCTGTCTGACTTACTTAGTATGTATTATCCACTTAGTAAGTATTATCCACTTAGTATGACAATCTCTAGGTCCATCCATGTTGCTGCAAATGGCATTATTTCATTCTTTTTTATGGCTGAGTAATATTCCATTGTATATAGGTACCACGTCTTCTTTATCCATTCATCTGTCAATGGCCACTTAGGTTGCTTCCATATCTTGGCTATTGTAAACAGTGCTGCAATGAATATTGAGGTGCATGTATCTTTTTGAATTATGGTTTTCTCTGGATATATGCCCAGGAGTGAGAGTGCTGGATCATATGGTAGTTCTATTTTTAGTTTTTATAAGTCCATCATTATTCCTCCTGTTCCCAGTGATCGACAGGCAAGGTCCAGCAAGTGAGAGGATGATGGTAGATTCCAGGACAAAATTAATGGCTGAGTCACAGAGAGAGCTCTGGGTGAATTTCTGTCAACTGGACAATCTCACTGACCTAAAAGGAGAAGCCTCATTTCTAAGCACTGTCAGAGAGTAACTTCCTACTTGTCTCAGACTTCTTCCTCAAAGGAGCTATGGAGATGAAGGACATACCCTAGGGAGACGACCATACAGAGACCAGCCCGGGAACATCCTTGCAAATGCATGACATCCTCACAGAGCTACCAGACCTTTCAGCAGAGGAACTCATAAACACAGTATTCAAAACTGCCAACCTCAACTAAATGGCTGGCCCAGATTCAGGAAGATTCCCTTGGTCACAACATGGTTTCCTGAATGCCTACTACTTGCATTTTTTTTCATTTTGAAATAATTTCAGACTTCAAAATGTTATAAAATTGGCACAAAGAGTTCATACACCCCTCACGCAGATTCCTCAACTATTAACATTTTACATAACCATCATACAATTACCTAAATCATGAAATACCTTGATAGTTTTGGAGAGTACAGGTCAGTGCAAGAAGGAAGAGATATGGGGACATATGTATATGTATAACTGATTCACTTTGTTGTAAAGTAGAAACTGACACACCATTGTAAAGCAATTATACTCTAATAAAGGTGTTAAAAAAAAATGTCCCCCAGTTTGGGTTTGTCTGATGCTTCCTCAAGATTAATCTCAGGCAAGAGTATCACAAATGCTGTTTTGCCCTTCTCAGTACATAATATCATGAGGCACATGGTTTAGATTTGTCCCACTGTAATTAGATAATAAACACCATTATTTATTATGTTGAAAACTTTGAGCACGTGATAAAGGTGGTATTTGTCAGGCTTCTCCAGTGTAAAATTACTATTTTTCCCTTTGTATCTTATATGTATCTTGGGGAGACACTTAGAGATGGTAAATATTCTGTTTTTCATCATACAGTCACATAATTTTAGCATCCTTTACAGATTTTTTTTACATGCCAGCATTTTGCTAAGCATTTTTCATGTATTATTTAATTCTTATTGAGGAATCTGAAGTTCAGAGTAATTAAGCAACTAAACCTAGGACATACAGCCACTAAGTGATAGAGTCAGGGTTTGGATCATAGTCTGACTCCACCACTCTTACAAATGAGAGGAGAAGCATAACAGCATCTAAAGTCTCCACTACTTATGGCCCCTGAGCTAACCTATTCTGCTACCATGAGTGTATCATCACTTAAAAGCATAAAAGGACACGCACCCAATGGTACAATTTTGACATTCTAGGCCAAGACAGAAAGTGGGGAGAATGTTGTAGGGGGAACACAGGATATTATATTCAATTCAGCTGGAATTGACAGAATATTTATTATTATTTTCTTCCTTTCTTTGAGAATTTTTTCTTTTAATTGGAGAACAACACTTTAGTCAGGATTGTGCAAAGCAAGTCAATAGAAATGGCCCAACCTTTAGGAGTTTAACACTTAGATTAATCAAGGCCAATGGCTTATGACACCAAGCATGGCTAGACTAGCAGACAAACCCTGAGAAGGAGTTAGGGATCACCAATATTTAAGACAAGTATGTCCTGAGGCCCAGTGGATAAACAAGGTCTTGAGAGAGATCTTGGACACTGAGTGCTTAATAAATGTAAGGCCACAGGAAAACTTTTCTCATTAAATAATGCCAGTTTATGCTATTTTATTGAGTTCATAAGTTCTGTGAGGGCAGAGACCATGTCTTTCTTACCCATCAATGTATCCCCCAGACCTTGCACAGTGCCTAACTCACAGAGTCCAATCATATTTACTGAATTGAATGTTCTGGTCAAAGTATCATGTTTCAAAGTGTGTTCTAGGCAGAATATATGGTGACAATGAGGGTTCTGGGGAAGCTGGAGAAGGCCTGAGGAGGGACTCGACCTGTCAAATTATTTCTAAAACTGGAAGCATTGGGCTCAGTACTAATAAACTTTTCATCTTGCTTCGATTATATACATTCTCACCGAGCTGGTCTTCAAGAGAAAAGAGTTAGCCAGGGTGACAGGTTCTGTCATTACTGTTTTGTTTTGGGCGAAGTTATACTGTTTATGAGCCACCAGCACTACCACAGAAACCAACACCCTGCTTCCTTGAAACGTTTCTATCATCACACCCCAGCCATCCCATATTAGTCAGATTCTTCCAGTTATAGCTTATAGAACCTGACTCAAGCTAGCAGAGATAAAAGAAATGACCATCCCACATAACTGGCTTCAGACGCAGCTAGATATGGAAGTTCAAATGATGTCACCAAAGGGCGTCTGTTTCTCTTGCCATTTCTTACCTCTGCTTATCTCCGTTCAGCTTAAACTGGCTCTCTTCACACGGTGCCAGGAGAGCTGCTAGCGGGCCCCCACTCACACATTTCCAGCTTGGCAAGCCCAGAGGAAAAGAGCAAGCCTTCCCTACAGCTCTGTCAAGAAAGTCTCAGGAGGATTATGATTGGCCAGATTGAGTCAGGTGTCCATCCTTGAACCAGTCAATACAGCCATGGTGTTGAGACTGGCGAGACTTCAGTCACATGCCCAGTCCTTGGGTGGGGCAGTCAAGTTGAACCAATGATGTGCAGTGTATTTTTCCCACAGTAAAAAGAATGTTGTTGCCAGAAGTGAATGGGGAGAAGTAATCATCAACAGTCAAAAATACCAGATGCCCACCACAGTCTACACTTAATAGTAGCTGAGAATTGAAGTGCCCCTGCTCTCATCAGCCTTTCTTGACCTGTCCTGCCACCACAAATATTTTCTTCTCTGACCTCCACTGGTGTTAACTCTCTAGTCCTAGTCGTGCACTGTCCTATACAGCTCCATAACTGGTTGTGACATTGATAATAAGATGATAAGCTCCCAGAGGACAGAAGTCTTGTGTTATTTGTCCTATGCACTGCTCCTTCCATCCTGGCACAGCACACAGAACAGACACTCTGCAATGACTGTTAAGGTTTCAAGCCGAAAACTTCTGCTATCGTGTCAGCTCATCTCAGGACCCCTTGTTGATGATCTGAAACTTAGTTCAATTTGGGCTTCTTTACGTAGTGGGCACCTGAACCTAAATCATCGTGGCAGGCAAGAGTCTCTTTCTGTTTTGAATCATGACAACAAAAGAGACCCGTGCAGGTATTTCAGACCAAGATTATGCCAGGCCCCCAAAAGTCCTTCCAAAAGTTTGCAAAGACTTTCCAAGCTAGAAAGCTTAGAAGAAATTCTAAACGAGATTTTTAGGTCCTGCCACCAATACAAGAGGAGCTGCCATGTGAGAAGTGAAAAAAAGAGACAAAAATCCCTCAGTAATGCCAGCCCCACTTCTGCCTCTCCGTCCCACAGTTGGCTTCTGCGGGCCTGCTGACCTTGTGCTGGAAAATTGGTCACATGGAGCTCACTTTATCAGACATAACCTGCCTGGGTGCATGCTTCTGACTTTTGTCTGTGTTTCTATTACACAGATGCCACAAATTCTGTCTTTGCAAGATTGAATTGAAGATTGAGCTGCCTGAAAATCCAAAGAGGGGAGCTTCTCCTTCCCCGCTGCTCCACTGGACACCGAGGGCCCATCTCTAGCACATCCCTAACTGCGTCTGGGCCCCTGGAGCAGATCTGGAGATTTATGTTTATCCAAGTTCTCATGCCCGCTGGACTTCTGAATCAAAGGTGGAGTTATAAAGCAAAGAAATATACTGTAAGACTCCAGCATGCACTTGTGAAGCTGAAGCATGTTGCTCCTTTTTAATAAGGTTAAAAATAGTTACAAGTGGATCACTGGAATAAGGGCTTGAAAGAGCTCTGTGGTGCATCTGTGACTACGGCCTGGCCGACATTTTACAGCCCCGCCTATTAACAATCGCAGGCCGCGGTTGCTCCTGTTCATCGCCCTCACCAGGCACGCTAACAACTCAGCCTGTGGGCCACTGGACGTTTTCAGCCCTGGCATCTGGATCCCAGAACAATTGATGGGGGCCAGTCAGCCGCTCTTGACAATTACGAGAGGTCATTTTAACTACCTGTTGACTTGTTTCACGTTAAGGATGGCCAGCTGGTGCAGAAAAGCATTAGCAAAAAAGGAGAGCAAAACCTTACCTACAGTTCAATGTTGAGATGGCTGAAAATAAACCCACTGAAGGGGCAAGTGCATTTTGGGCTGGATGGAGGAAGGAAAGCAAATTAAACTCATAAAGCCTAAGATCAAGGAGAAACTGAGTTACAGAGAAGACTCCATTCCTCAAACCCTGCCCAGGTCAGAGTCACACTCCATCTGCCTACTGAGCAAACCTGTGCCCCAGTAAGTAGAAAGAAGCAGCAAAGCCCCATGCCTCCTGCCTCAGTCTAAACGGTAATGTGATTATAAAACCTCAGATCAAAGGATCGAAAGGATCCTGGCCCAATGCCAGGGAGAGTCATGGCTCCTGACAGAACTAAATCAGGTCCAATCTGGATCTGAGAATAATAAAGCAATTAGCCATGAAGTGACAGAAGCTGAATTTCACAGTAAAAGCAGTGCTAACCAACCATTTAGCATCATGAGAACAAGACCCTCTTTCTTCAGCCACCTGCGGTCACCACCCCACCCCCTATGCTATAACTCCCACCCCGCCTTCCAACTCGCTGAATACGAAAGATTAAGCCCAGGCCTGCACTAACAGGCAGACAGGGGTGGGGCAGTGGACAGACCCCTCATTCAGAGGCCTCCAGAGGACACATTGACTTGGCTCAGAAAAAAAAGAGCTTACTAACTACTCAGAACTTTTCAAAACAAGGCTCTGGCTACTTAGTTAATTGGCAGAGATGAAAGGCAAGGCTATGATGAGAAACGGTGGTTTTATCATAAATGAAGGAGGAAAAATCAAAATAGCAATCTTGGTCTCCATCACTAAAGAATCTCAGAAGATAAAAAAATCTGCCTGCGTTTTTGAAAATCTTAGTTAAGCACACAGGTCTGTTGATATAACCTTGAAAGTCTGACCATCCTTGCTTGTTTCACCCCCAAATACGTAGACATGTGCATGTGCGCGCGTGCACGCGCGCGCGCACGCACACACACACACACACACACACAGACTACTGCTAAAAGTTCTACTTTTAGAAGTGGACTCTGTCTTCCCTACCTGCTGTGGCCAAGTAGTCAAACACGTGGTCTGTAAGGCTACCCACTGATCAGAGCCACCTTCGCCACAGCCACAATAAGCAAATGGAATTTTAAAACTACATAACTTGGTTTTTAGTCCTTTGGTCAATTAGTTTACACACAGAGCTTTGTTTTTAATCTGTCCTTTTCCAGGAGATTCCTAGAAGAGGAGACAAGAAAATTTATAAGAAAGGAAAGAAGGAAGGGAA
>NW_006791012.1:8474398-8524433 GCF_000442215.2 Lipotes vexillifer | reverse complement strand
GGGAAAGAGGAAAGAAGGGACGAACGAGCAATTCCTTAGAGTTCTAAGGAGATACCTATCACTCTTGCATGTGTGTACATATATAAAAATGAGATTACTTAGCTCTAGCTATAGCTGCTTTAATATTATCAGTACCTTTAAACATTCAACATGTTCCTATCACCCTGACAAGTTCCTGTGAATTCACTGGTATCTTGAAGAAAAAAGAAATCATTTCCAGTCTCCTCCTTAGAGAGAACTACTTATATAAAATCCTTTTGAAAAGGTCAGAGAAACAAAATAAACTGGGTAAAACCCATCTGATAACTTTTGGGAAAACAAGAGAAGCATGCAGAAAGGGAGGTAAACTTTAATTCAGTAGGTTCCCTCAACAGGGAACATTCCTGACACTGTAATCCCATCTTTGGTCAACCCACATGCAACCCAATTCTCTCCACAGCATGGAAGAGCCAGAAATTTCTGTCAAATTGGGATAATGACCCTTCTTTGGGAAGATATTTAATTTTATCAAGGATAGCATTTTTTAGGGACTGTGGGCAGGCTATTATCCAAAATAGGTCCATCAGTCAGGTTAAGCGAAAAAGGACCCCAGATGAAGAAACGACCTTTCCTTTCCAATGAATATCTTTGAACATGGCTGGAATCAAGATGGCACACCTCAAGTTTTCCCCTCTGTGAAGAGAAAAAGAACATGTACATGTGGGCGCACATGCATGCACACACAGACAGCCTGTTCTTTTTGTGGCTGTTTAAATCACGAGAGCAGGGGTTTATAAGGAAACACTGACAGGCCCGTAAGGAGAGCGGCACGAGCAGGCCCCACCACAGCAACCATTTAAGCTCCTTTTTTCTTAGGAATGACTGGCCCAGCCAATGAGAACAGAGTAAACACGGCTGGCGTCTTAATGACCTTTGAGCATTAGCAGATGGCCTTTTTATGATCACAGATTAGCAGTACATGGTCGTTTGTTAATGACCGATAACAGGTGCCAGTGGTCCCTGACACTTCTTTCTGTGCTCTTTCTTTACCTTCACTCAGGAAGCAAGGGTTAGCCTCTCAGCGAACCTGCTTTCTCTGTGCCATCCTTTGTTTCTCTTTTGGCTGAAACACAGCCCGTTCCCAGCAACCCAAAGGGGATGCAAGGATGCAACCGCTTCAATGTCTCAATCTCCCTCTCCCTTTTGTCTCCCTCTGAAAACATCCTCCTCTGGATATGAGTACCGAAGCCTTGCAGTTTTGAACTATATAAGCCTGGCAGCAAAGGGAAGACTACTCTAAACCAGACTTATTTACAGGAGGATACCTGGTACTATGGATATAAATGACCAAAAAAACCCCACAGCCAAGGCTTTGTCCAAACTTAATTAAATGAATCAGCCAGAGTGGGTGAAGCCATCTCAAGCCTTCCTTTCTGCCATTTACAGCGTCCAGTTAACTTCACCTGGAAGAACATAGCTTCCCCTGCACTGTAACCCACCCACTCCCCTCACCTTCGGGACCACTTCTTCTCTCTGCCAGCCCTCTCACCTCCCAGATTTTGCATCCCCAAGAAGAAAATCAGCTGTGTGGAGCCAGTGCCCAGTCACGTAAACGATTTTTCCACCCAGATTTGGGTAAATACACCTTTGGCTTAGTTTATTCCTGGAGTAATTCAGGAGGGCACCAGGAGGCAGAGTAACTACCAACTTGGTTTCTCTGTGTTCAGCTCTGTGGGTGGGGAAAGAAAACTCCTACAATTAACCTGAGATGCTCACTGGCTCCAGGACCTTGGGGTTGCAATCCCCAGGGAGCTGAAGAAGAATCCCACCTTAAAGTTGGAGCAGAAGCAGAACTCAGGGCACTCGCAGAACATGTGAATCGAACGCCCCTGACCTGGAGGCTGAAGCCCTCTTCCCCCAAACATGGAAGGAGGGCCAATGGAGGCTGAGCTCTGCACACGTCCACCTGCACTGTGTGCATGGAGAGGGCTGCTTTTTAGAATAAAAAGTATTGTTTTTCAAAATATAAGTTGAATGTACATCATTGGAAAACAACTTGTTTTCCAAAGGAGACACATTTTTTTGTCTTTACCAAAATGCTGAAAAATATGTGTCAGTTACTGCTGCCTTACAAAATACAGCTTAGGAAACGGTAGGCATCTTATTTTTTAAATAAATTAGAGATCCCCCCAAATGGACAGATTTGTTACAGCATGAATGGAAACATGGACTTTTTAAGGATTTTTTTTTTTTTTTGGATGGGTTGAGGGACTTACTCTGTGTTTTGACAGGATTGCTCATAAAAAAAAAAAATCCTATTTTCAGCTTGAAAAGCTGTATGTTCTCTAGTGACTATTACATCTGTGGGGATATTCCTTGCTGTTTTGGGGCTGATCACTTGAAGTGGGGGAAGAGGATTAAATGATTCTAGAGAGATTAAATCACAAAGTCAAATTTAAAAGTAGCCATTTCTCTGGCTTATACAGGAAACGTATGAATCATCCATGGTCCCGTAGCCTCTCACCCATCCTTCCCCTTCTAAAATGAGGGCACTTGTACAGTCTCACTGAATTCCCTGGGGTGACGGCTCTCTCAATTCTTGGTCAAGTTTCAAGATCAAGCCTTTACTCCAGGCTTCGTCTTTGCCCCAGCCCCTCATGCTGTGGCTCAGAGGTGTAAAACCAATTAAGAAAATGAATCCCAAGGTGCTGGATTTCTAGATCTGTTGGGCAAGGTTCCCCCACCCCCATTTCCAATGTGAGAGAGTAAGAAAGAAAGAGAAGAAAAGGAACTCACACTTAGCCCACAGGGAACACTGTTACAAAGAAGAACAAATAAAATGTTAGTGGAGACAGTAAACTCAGCACCCTCCACCCTTGGATACAGCCAACACAACAGTGGTTTTATCCTTTCTGTTGACCACGTATAAAATAAGGAAGGAAATGAATGATGTTGAAGTGAGACTCAAAGGGCACCCCCAATTCCGGGACCTCTTATTTGGAGAAAATAAACAGCTATATCTCTCCCCACACCCACCAATTCTTTTCTTTAGCAATCAAACAGGAACAGATCCTTTTCCATCTAGATGCTGCTGTCGGAAAGCCCTAATTTAAACTACTATTATATAAATATCCTTTCCTGGCCCTAGTCAAATCCAGATCTCATCTTTGTATTGCATAGTCAAAAAGATAAAATGAAAAATCCATTACTAATTAGACTGTTAAATTAAACTGCTTTAACTTTATTTTATGAGAGGCATAAAGTACATAAAGAGAAGACACAAAGTGCTACCCATGGCCTTCAGCGGCGACTTGTGGCCCACCTCGACGCTTTTTGAACCGCTTGCCTGAAAACACCTGGATTTGCTAACACCTTCTATTCCCTCTCTACCACTTCTAAACCTGAAGGATTTATTTTTAACAGTCCCTCACCCACATAACGACTTTAAAATTCCTTAGGTTCATACCTTAAAATATAGCTGGGAATTAAGAAATAATGTCAATTAATAGCTGAAGCTCAGAGGCACTAATGGAGTTAGCTAACCACTTCCTCCTGGAAAGCTAACCTAAGTAGATAGAAAAGTCTAAGCACCCTAAGATTTCTGCGCTTCCGTGCAGGGGTCAGCAAACTAGGGGCTACAGGCCAAACAGCCCACTACCTGTTTGTGTGCAGCCACAAGCTAAGATGAGTTTTTACATTTTTAAATGGGTTCAAAAATCAAAAGAATTCAATTTTTTGACACATGACAATATTATTAAATTCAAATTTCAGTGCCCATAAGAAAAGTTTTATGGAACACACACACACACTCATTCTTTATGTTTTATCTGTGGCTGCTTTCACACTACAAACAGCATCGTTAAATTGTTGCAACAGAGACTATATGGTCCCAAAAGCCTAAAATATTTACTATCTGGCCTTTTACAGAAAAAATTTGCCAAGCATGGCTTCATAGGTGGCTTTGCTATATGCACAGACAAGAGGAAATTGGGTGCCACTTGTTCCAGTGAGAAATTGAATGTCAGTGAAAGAAAGTGCAGAACATTTAGTTCTGTTAAGTGAACAACCATGTTAATAGAACAGTGTAGCAGAGATCTCAGCAGCCCCCAAAGCAGCACATGGGAGTAAATCAGCTCCCACATCTGACATTATCTTATTTTGTATTATTATATAAGTTATTAACTTTGATACCTTTAAATATTTGTACAGTAGAGCCAAGTGACTGTTAGGTTTCCCAGCTCATTTACTATTATCAGATGTTCTGCTCTGTGTGCCATATCAATGAAGCCTCAATTGTAGCACCTCTGAGAAAGGTTGGCTACCAATAGTTTCATGGATCTTATCTTCCAGGATATTTCTCTTCCTAAATGTTTTTAAGTCTGCGATATGCTGTAGAACAAGTCACATTCATGAAGAGCATTTCCTTCTCTTCAGACAATGAAAGAAAATGTGTGCCTCTGTGACCACATTTAGTCTGTGCTTGCCAGACACCCTTCTTGACACCCATGTAAGTTCAAATTTCCGTCTCCTAAATTGATTACCTGTATTACATGTTTATTTATTTTAAAATTTCTATTCCTTTCTTCTCATCTCCCTTTTTCCCTCCCTCTTTCCTTCCTTTCTTTCTCTCTCCCTCTAAGCACAGACTTTGGAATCTGATAGACCACAGTTCCAATCCCAATGTTGTCACCAGAAGCTGTGCTTCCATAGGCAAGTCACAGAATCTCTCTGAGCCTATTTCCTCACCTATAAATTAGAGATAAGAGTAAGCATCTTGGGGCTTCCCTGGTGGTGCAGTGGTTGAGAGTCCGCCTGCCGATGCAGGGGATGAGGGTTCGTGCCCCGGTCCGGGAAGATCCCACATGCCGTGGAGCGGCTGGGCCCGTGAGCCATGGCCGCTGAGCCTGCGCGTCCAGAGCCTGTGCTCTGCAACAGGAGAGGCCACAGCAGTGAGAGGCCCGCGTACCGCAAAAAAAAAAAAAGAGTAAGCATCTTGAATATATTTGAACTTTTGGGAGGTATGTTAGGCATGCAGCATGTTCTCAATAAATGATAGCTGAATGAATGAATGAATAAATAAATAAAAGGACTTCCCTGGTGATGCAGTGGTTAAGAATCTGCCTGACAATGCAGGGGACACGGGTTCGAGCCCTGGTCCAGGAAGATCCCACATGCCGCAGAGCCACTAAGCCTGTGCATCACAACTATAGAGCCTGTGGCTCTAGAGCCTGCGAGGCACAACTACTGAGCCCGCGTGTTACAACTACTGAAGCCCACACACCTACAGCCCATGCTCTGCAACACGAGAAGCCACTGAAGTGAGAAGCCCGCGCACAGCAATGAGGAGTAGCCCCCGCTTGCCACAACTAGAGAAAGTCCACGCGCAGCAGCCAAAAAATAAATAAATAAGTAAATATTTTTAAAAAACAAATAAATGATAGCTGAATGAATGGATGAATAGAGGTAGAGTTATAGGTAAAGCTATAGATTATTCCTGTGTTACTTGTACTTTACACTCTTTAGGATAGTGATAAACACACAGAAAGTGCTCAATAAACACTTGATTGAACTTACATTTACCTATTCATCCCTATCGTGAGCATTTCTCAAGCACCAATACACAATCAGCTGTATGTTATCAATATAGAACCTTAAAAAGAGGTTGAATACACATGCATGGGGATTTTTACTTCATCAAGGAGCAGCATACATCTATATGGCCAAGATCTAGGTCACAGTGTAACATATTAGAAAGCGCTTATTGTCACATCTGGCACACAGTTAGTATTCAATATATTCTGGCTGAATTGCTCCAAAATCTAAACCAGAAAGAACAAACTATAAACAATATAAAAAAAAAAATCATGGGGGAGATACAAAATGGAGGATAAAATGAGTCAGGAAGAATGCTTTAGGGGGGGAGACATAGCTTCCTAGAGGAAGTCTAGAGGTGAATTGATGGAAATAAAGCAGAGCAGCATTACAGATGGGGCTAGCATGGTGGATTGGAGCAGCCACCTTGAGGTGTCAAAGGTGTGACACGGTTGAAGGAAGCTGGCTTGGGCATTAGAAAGACATGGGCCAGATGTTGATTCCTCCTCTTACCAGCTGCATAAACTTGAGTAAGTTACTTAGCCTCCCTAACTGTCATCAATAAAAGTCTAATAGAGGGACTTCCCTGGTGGTCCAGTAGTAAAGAATCTGCCTTCCAATGCAGGGGACGTGGGTTCGATCCCTGGTCGGCGAACTAAGATCCCACATGCCACGAGGCAGCTAAGCCCGCACACCACAACTACTGAGCTCGGGTACCTCAACGAGAGAGCCTGTGTGCCTCAAACTACAGAGCCCACAGACCCTGGAACCCACGCACCACAACTAGAGAGAAAAAACGTGAACGCCACAACTACAGAGAAGACCGAGCGCCACAACGAAAGATGCCGCGTGCCTCAAGGAAGACCCCACAACTAAGACCCAACAAACAGCCAAAAAGAAAGACTAATAGGGCCTACTTTACACCATTATTGACACATACAAATGTCAAGAATTTTAGCAGCTGCTATAGTACCATTTAATGCTAGAGAGTATTATTGGAGATCCTTGAATTAAAGATGGAAGCTTTTGGTGTGGGGCCCTTGTAAATTCAGCATCCTTCGTGAGGAACACCTGGCATGAAAATGCTAGTGATCTTCAGGGTTTTGTCCTTGACCTTCCTCTCATCTCACGATTGACCAACTTTCCTTGGATGATTTCAGCTGGTCCAATCTATACTGACGCTGTAGGAAAAGTTAGCCACTCAGACAACCACCTGGGAGTCATTAATGCCTCCTGTTCATTCCTTCCCAAATAGTCAATCAATTCTTCTGTCAATTCTACATCTTTATTAGCTTTGTATTTCCTCCCTTGTCTACATCTCACTGTCACCTAAGTCCTCATCACCTCTTCCGTCATGTACAAAACTTCTCTGCCTGCCTCTGTCCTTCCCGGTTGCAGGTCATTCTCCCCACTGCAGGAAGAGCAGTCTTCCTGAAAAACAAGCCTGATCATGCTACTCTCCCACCTAAAATCCTTTAATGGTTTTCTACTACCTTCTGAGGAAAGTCTAAATTTTAGTGTGATGGACAAGAAATTCCATGCTTTTGTTCCTTTCGGGGTTCCACTGGCTTTTCACACATGTGCATGGGTATACACACACACACACACACACACACACACCTTTTGTTCCTTTCGGGGTTCCACTGGCTTTTCACACATGTGCATGGGTACACACACACACACACACACACTGGTTTACTGACCTGCTTGCAGTTCCCCAGATACACCATGTTCTCTCTCTCTCTCTCTTCCTTTCCTTTTCTCTTGCTATTTCTCTGACTAAGACACTTTGTTATCCTCCTTAACCTGGTTAAATACTCATGAATCTTTCAGAACTCGGCGTGGATGTCACCTGCTTTGGGAAACTGTCCTTCACATCCTCCCACTTTTCACATCAAGCTAGGAGCCCCAACCAGGAACACCCGTCCACTCTGTATAAACTGTACTGAATCAGGTGTTTGTTTGTCTATCTTTTCCCTCATCTCCACTAATCAATTTATGTCCTGAGGACAGAGGCCATGTCTTCATCTTTGTATCTCCAGTAAAAGCTCATAAATGGAGTATGCGGTGGGGGCCCATAACTGATGGGTGGATAGATGGATGGATGGTGGTTTGGATGTCTCAATGATGACAGTTCAGAGACAGGTATCTATTTGAGATCCCTCAGCTGAGCTGCTTTTGAGGTCTCTATAGTCCATTTAGAGGAAAACTATACTAAAAAAGAAAGAAGACTGAGGTCAGGGTTTTGAGGGATGACATAAAAGAGCGGGAGCAAGAATTATTGACAAACGATATAAACAGAAGTTAGGGAGGTGCTGGAACAGTCCTTACATGTGACTAGCCATAAGGGAAACAGGTGCAGGCCTCTGCATTGCAGAAGACATCTTAAGAGATGTGCATACCCTCTGACCTGTTCACCCATTGAAGGAGTGAAAACAGAATCAACCTAAATATCTACCCACAGGAATGGTTATGTAAATCATGATGTATCCACATCATGGAATATCATTCACCCATTTACATATTATAATTACAGTGAATGTGTCAACATTTTTTTTAAAATGTTTATAATACTAAGTTCAAAATAGAGAGCTAGGAAAACCAAGTCAGTGCCATATTATGGAAATCAGGAGGAGAGAGACTGCCAGGGAGAGGGGGCCTCGTGCAGTAGTGAGACAGGGAGATCAAGGAGGATGGAGGCAGGTGGTGAGACCACAGAGGACTTCGGGTATCCCCTATTCAAGACTGACCCCCGTCTGTTTCACAATAGAAACCTGTGTATCCACGTCTGCCCTTCTCCGAAATCACATGTCATATTCACGGCCAGTACTGTACCTGCCATGAGTGCTCAGTACTCTCAAGGCACCATAATGTCCTTCATAACATCGAGTAGTTCATGGCCATCTTCACTCATGCGCTCTCACTCCCTATCTTAGAGCTCTGAGATGGGGTTATCATTGCCCTCATTTCACAACATCACAGAAGGGCTAAGTGATTTATTTCCTTTAGTCACAGAGCACACCCTGATCCAGAGTCCTGGCCTGTGTTTTGTCAACTAAGCTATTCCTTTTACCTATTTAGTAAGTACAGTTAATTATTTGTTGTTCATACAATTACTGTCCTGTGTATTTTCCCTATATGTGTTAACTGTTCTGTTACTAGCTGTCTGGGCCCCTAGAGGGCAGAAGCTTTGGCTTTTGAAAAACTTTTTCAGTAGTGCCAAACTGAGTGTCACACCCTTACCAATTGTTTGAGGCTGGTGATGCCTCTGATAATAGAGAAGACTCCCTTTATTCATTGCTCTTTTTCACATTTCCTGCTGGGATGCACTAGCCCTCTGAAAGCCAGTTCTAAGAGACACTGGGAAGACTGGTGGCTGTGAGTCATGGAATGGAGAAGGGAACCCCACTGTCCTCCCTCCCAGAGACAAAGAGGACAAGAGGCATGCAGTGCTGACACACAGGAGTCTCAGAAAGAGGACCCAGAAGTTTAGCTGAATTAAAAGGTGTTCTAATAAGACAGGGCATGGAATAGAAGGTGAGAAATATCGTCCGGGAAGGAAATTTTCTTTGATAGATAGTGTGGTACAATAACAAATACAGATTTGGTTTTGTCTTAGGCAGTTCCTTGCACACAACTCCTAAAACCTTGAAATCTCAGGAGTGATAAATGTCTTTGATATGCTAATGAGATGGCTTGGGATAGCTTCCGATGGGGGCTGTCACCAGAAAGGTCAATTCCTTCAGCCTCACCTCAGGACCTCTGAGGAAGGGAGAGAGGCTAGAGACTGAGTTCATCTCAAAAGGCCAGTGATTTAATCAGTCATGCCTATGTAAGGGAACCTACATAAAAACCCCTAAACGATAGGATTTAGAGAGCTTCTGCGTTGGTGAACACACTGAGGTGCTTGGAGAGTTGCACACCCAGAAAGGGAATGGAAGCTCCAGGCACCACCTCCCCCCAAACTGGCTGTTCCTGTATCCTTAATACTAAAGCAGTAAGAGCAAGTAAAGCACTTTCCTGAGTTCTGTGAGTCATTCTAGGGAATCATCCAACGTAAAGGGGCGGGGGTGGGGGGGCGGTGGTTCACAGGAACTTCAGAATGTAATGCCAGTTGGTCAGAAGTACTGGGACTTGGGATTGGTACTGGAAGGTTAGAAGTGAGGACATGCTATGGGACTGAGCCCTGAACCCATGGGTCTGTGCTAACCACGGATGGGATCAGAACTGAATGGAACTGAACTGTTGGACAGGCGGTGGTGCAGGAGAATTGGAGAACTGATTGTTGGTGTGGAAACCCACACACATTTGGTGTCAGAAATGTTGTGAATAAAACCAGCTCAGATAGCATATGGGGGTCTGAACAATAGAACAGCCGGGAGCTTAGAAAGCCACAGTTCCTATCTTCCCATTTTCTGACAGAGAAGCCCATGCACAGTCACAGCCCTGCAGAGCCTAGCTGGCATCTGGATGTCACTAATTTCTCATGAACAATTTTTGCCTCCACCCCTGCTATAGAGCGGGATTGATGAACCCAGAGAGCAAATGTGCCCTATGGCCCAGGGAGTAGCCTGCCCTTCTCCAAGGATTGAGGAAGAAGGCTCAGGGCTACGGTACTCTCGAAGTCAGTTTAATCCTAGGCACTCCTCTCAACCAACATCATCTAACGTCGGTCCCAGCAACTAATTAATAATTGACAAATTAAATAATGAAAACTTGCCAAGAACGAAAAAGACTTGGGAATGTACAAGTTCCCAAGTGGAGGGAGATTTGTGTTTCCAAAAAGTTAGAAGGGTGAAACACATTTACATGGAATTTGCCAAAGGGCACAGCCAAATTTGTGCTACTCTCCGACTATGGTTCTCCAGGATCTCACTTAGATTCATCTTCTCTCTGTGAAGCTGGGTCTCTGGTGCCTCCCTTTGTGTGGTTTCTCAGTTTGTATCTCTCATAAACAACCTACTGTCAGACGACTGACTTCATTCTATTCAAAGAGCCCTGGAACCCAAGGTGCAGACGCTGCTTGTCATCTGCAGTAGTGCTATATCTAAACAAGGTAATACGTTACTACATCCAGGGCTTTCCAAATTCCCCTTTCAGACAAAATTTAAAGTTCTCAGGATCAGCAGGGTAAAGAGTTGCCAAGGGACCAACTGGTATACCTCTCTGCATGTTGACAACATAATGTCCATGTACTGAACCCAGTCTTCAAATAAATTAAGGGGCCACTTTGGGTCTGACTTTTGTGGGTTATGATGTTCCCCATTAGCAGTACATGACTGTTTGAAAATCCAGTGAGAACTGACTTAGGTTTTCCCAAGCATAGCACATGAAATCTAAAAGCAATTAACCACATAGATGCTTGGCACTGGACAGATGCACTGGTGATAGTTACTGTGAAATGTTGGTGATAGCAACAGTCACGGGGTTTTTTGTTTGTTTGTTTGTTTGTTTGTTTTTGCGGTACGCGGGCCTCTAACAGTTGTGGCCTCTCCCGTTGCGGAGCACAGGCTCCGGACACGCAGGCTCAGGGGCCATGGCTCACGGGCCTAGCCGCTATGCGGCATGTGGGATCTTCCCGGACCGGGGCACGAACCCGTGTTCCCTGCATTGGCAGACAGGTTCTCAACCACTGCGCCACCAGGGAAGCCCTGTTGTTTTTTTAATTGAAGTATAGTTGATTTACAGTGTTAGTTTCAGGTGTACAGCACAATGATTCAGTTATACATATGTGTGTGTGTGTGTGTGTGTGTGTGTGTATATATATATATATATATATACACACACATATAAAAGCAGGTGTGTGTTTATCTGAGTGAGGGAGAGAGAGCAAGGGACAGAGAGACACAGAGAGAGAGATTACTGAGATACTATGAGCCTTCTAATTGTTTTCTATCCTGCAATCCAAGAGTTTTCCCTTGACTCTTTGGCATACCATTCTGGGGCTGCTGTGTTCTTGGGTCTCCAAATGATTTTTGGTTTAGGTGGCAGATGTCAACTGTTTGTGAGCAGTAACAACTGCCCTGTGGACAGCCTGTATTGTATTGTTAAGCCACACTTGGAAATCTCTTGCTCATGGCGTTACTTCCATTTGATGCTTTGCAGTCACTTGGTTGTGTGTCTCTCTCACATTTTGTGGCTTTGTTTACCTCATTTGGGGTGTTGGCATGGCTGAAATTCATCCCAGAGAAACTGTCCACTGAACTGTTAGATGCTGAATGGTTGATACTGGGCACAAGGACTTTTGTGTAAGGGCTGTGTCATTATTGGCTCATTTTGCAATAAACGCCATCCAAATCTACCTGGTACAATGCTGAGCAATGTGCCAACCTGTCCTAGAGCCCCAGTAGATGCCCACTGCCTCTCCTTGGTAGCTGCTGGCTTGTCCAGCCATTCTTTTGTGGGGCTCTGGGGCATTGACTAAAAACAGTGGCTTTTGTACTTGTCATAATTAGGAGAATATGGCATTTTTTTCCATACAGAAAGAGCTCACATTAGGTTGTCTGTTCTTCAGTCATCTCAAATATTGGTATGCATTCCATTCACACAAGCTGTGTCCTTTTAAAACCAGGAAGGCAACCCAGCAAGCATCAAATAATCCCCCAAAGTAATTTTTAATGGATATGATGTGTTAAGGCACACACATGAAATTAAAATATCATAAGCCAGGCCTGTCGCTCTTTATACTTTATAGAATAACTCAATAGTGGTTTCAATTGTGTGATGTGATTTGTGATCCATTTAAATGACAGCACAGAAAGGAATGTTCTTTCCACTTGGTTTTAAGACTGAGTGGTTGAGCGTGTGTACTCACCAGTTGACCTCAGTTAAGTTGCTGGGCTTCTGCGAACCTCAGTTTCCTTTTTTGATATTCTGATTATTCCAGTGCCTACATGCCATAGGACTCTATGGGAATCAAATGGGATAACAATGGAGAATGCATTTAATAAAACACTATAAAAATTAATGTATGTTTATCATCATAATCATCACCATCACCATCATCATCTTATTTCCAAGAAGGTATTCCTAATTCAAATATTAAAAATATTTTTTTCTTAAATATCACTGCCATAATATAAACTGATACCCCTTTTGCTGTTAAGGCTTAAGAATCAAAGTTGACAAGTGATCCTAAAGTTTGAAAACTAGAATTTATTGTCTGAAGGGCATGTTGGGCCTAGCGTTATTTCGGATAGAATAACATAAAAAAATCAAACGGCATCACACTATCATCTCCCGTTACATACATTTTGTTTACATATTTAACAGTACTACTTTCCCAGGATCTACATTTTTCTCACCTTCTCTGCTAATGGTAAGAATTGGGAGTCTACACAAGTGCCTTCTAGTCACTGAACTGTCAGAATATTTCTTGCTAACACACATGCCACTGGATTATCTCTTCATACACATAAGCCAGTCCCTGAATTCAGTGGAGGGAGGGGAGTGAATTCCTTTAAGCCACCAGAGTTGTTTCTTTCCTCTGTCTCCTTTTATTTTCTATCCTTTCTTTTTTTCCCTTTGTTTTCCTTTCCTGTTTTCTTTTGATATTCATAATTCTATATACTTAATTTTAATGAATTATATGGGTTTTAAGCCATTATTTAGCATTACTTAGAAAGTAGCTTTGGATCATTAGGAGTTCTACTGCCTGAGTCCCAGGAGTGGCAAACGCTTTGCACTGTTTGACATACACCCCCTCACTAAGTCTGAGTGTTCCCTTTTCCTGTGTGATTAAATGAAACCTATTTCTGTTAGCTGCAATATGGTGATGATTGTCTACCTTCCAAAATGTTGGGGGCAGGAGAACAATTTTATTAGGGTGTCTACTCCAACAATAGACAACATGCTTTAAATTTTACTCATCTAGGAAGGCATTTTGACATTTGCCAAGTGTGTATTGAGCTCTTGTTATGTGCCAGGCACTCTGATAGCAGCAGGGCCAAGGGTATCATGAGACAAATGGTGCAAAATGAAAGAGGCACTCCCTTGCTCAATGCTGAGAGTGTATGTTTCCTTAGACCCAGGCTGGTGGGCACTGGTAAGACATAAAGGCATAGTGTGACCCTCATGGAACCATCCAGAAAGGGGACAGACACTAAATGAATAAAATCCGTACAAAGTAAGAAAAGAAGTGACAGGAGTAGGCACAAGGTACTGTGCTTGGTGAAATGACAGTATGGACTAATTTAAATGTGAACAAGACAGGGGGTAATGGAAGCCAGTTACAGGGCTGTGTGATCTTTTTAAGCGTCTGAAATAAAATGGAGAACATTCGGAGAATGAAGGTAGCATCACCTTTCCAATCATCGGGAGCTGACTGAATGAGGTGGAGTGTATGTCAGGGGTGGCTGCACTTGAGGTCAGTCCTCGGTGCTGACAAACTAGAGTCACACAGAGTAAATATAATGGAGAGATGGCTGGTAACACTTTCAGATCAGTCCTCACCACACCTACAGAGGCCTGCGGCCCAGTCATTACTGCTGATTTCCAAGCCCCTCATTACATTACGAAGCACGTTTTCAACAAAGGTGAACAGCTATGTCGTGGTATCTTCCATTCTTCCACCCCCTGGAAGTGTATCCCTCACCCCTGAATATTATCTCTCTGCATTTTGCAAGTAGAAAGTAGGAATATAAAAGAACAATGTTAGATTTTCTTCATTAAAAATATGAGAGAGAAAAAAAGGAACATTGTGTTTATTGTTGTGGATACTTCCAAAGAGGTAACTAAAATTTTATGGCCGCCTTGTTAGTAACTCTATAAATCAGTTGACAGCATCTGTGTGTTAAAATCTTTTCTGCATATAAGCAGTGAAATGAAGCACACATTGGAAATTCTGATGATTTCAACTTCAGACTTTCTTTTAAAGTAATAACTTTAATTGAGTTCTTTCTGGCATAAACTTTTTCATCCCATTATGTCAAAAATTGTATTATCCATCCATTTGTCTGTCAGAACATCTCCCTGTGGGGCGATAGGCTCCTGGCTTCTCTACTCTAAACCTCCCCGTTACATCCTGCTATCAAGAGTCACAATTTTCCACGCAAGTCTCTGGTGACTTTTGACAATGTTTTACAGAGAACTAGACCAGGAAGCTCAGAGTTAAAGGAAATCTTCCATTCTAGCAATGAATATGTAATAGGCATTACACTGTGCAGTACTCCAAAAAATGTAAGGTTCATTAAGTCTTTCTAAAGCAGGGACTTCCGTGTAGCTTTGAAGGAACCTGTCTTCACAATGGCATTAGCAAGTGGCACTTTGGGACAGAGAATATTAATACTGCACATTAGAAAACAAATTTGTTTAAATGCTGTATAGCTATATGTAGATGCTGATGATCCAGAAATAAATAAAAAGTGAATAGTTGTCCAACTTTGTATGCAAATTGCCTTTTGCTTATATACATAAGAATGCTTTTTGCTCCTAAATTCCTTCATATTAATAAGCAGGAGTGTAACTAATATATAAACTAAAGTCATTCTCTTTAATGAGAATGCTAAATATTTTAAAGAAATGCATGGCTGTGAAATATCGTCAAGGGCATTTTTATACTTAAGTTTAAGAACGCTTATGACTTAACTGTTGAATTATTTAACATATTCAGCCTGGAAGCACTATTTATGTATGTTTTTAATGTTCTTACTTATGTTGGCTTTTCTTTGCTAAGGATTTAGGACCTTTGATTTCTGTTTATAAAATTTACATTTTTAATCTCCGATTTCTAGGTGTTTCCCACTTGACACTGGCAACAATATCCAGAAGAAAGGGAAAAAAGGAAGAATTTCATGGCGCCTGAACCAGGGCTCTGCATGAAAGCAACTCAAGTCACACTGCTCAGGGAATTAAGTCAACTTTGGGAGCCAAAAATGAAAGCCCTGTTCAACAAACCACCTGTATAACTAAAATAATAGATACAGAAATATGCACCTGGTTTCCAAGCTTTTCCCAAGGAAGCATGCGATAGAAAAGGGGCTGAATAATCCGGTGCAATAATGTAATTCCATACAACCAGCATTTGCTACTTTGAGTTGTCAGCTCCTATTTCTCACCTATGTATTGTTTTACAATTACTGCCTTGTCACAGATTTATCAGAGCAACATAAAAACACATTTTCTCTCATTGTTTTCAATTAAACTTGATTCATATTTCTTAAATGTAGAAGGAATCCTCAAAGATTTCGGAAGGATTTCAAGTAGAACCCCCATCCATGCCATTCAGGAAATGGAAACTGACAATCAAAGGTAGTGTGAGGGCAAGTTTTATTTGAGCTATTCCCATTAAATTCTACTCGTGTGGTTAATAATATAAAAATCGTCAAGGTGACTTGGGATAGAAAGATACCTAGAATTTGCTTGAAGTGTGATTCCGTAAGAACTATAATGGCGGTAATTTTTAAGACTGGTGTGTTTTTGTCTAGTGATGTTTTGCTTTACAAACTATATTTATGTGTGTGTATGTGTGTGTGTGTGTGTATATATATATACACACACACACACACATACACACACATATGCATATACATAGGTATGTATGAATATATACATGTGTGTTTTATATATATGTGTGTTTACATATATATTCCAGTATTACTAGTGTTAGTCAAACTTTCTCTTCTGAACTAAGTCAAAAAGACACAATAATGAGGCCTCTGAGGGATGGGGCCTCAGTCACGCAGTCAGGGGAGGAACTGAAGGTTTCCATGGCTTGTTTAAACTATTAAAGGTCTTTCCGACACTGATTTTCACTTTCATTTAGCCTGGTATTCCCTAACATGTGTTCCACGGGGGTTACTAAGTTTACTTTAAAAAAGCGTATCCCAATTAAATGAGCTTTGGAAATGCTGGATTAAACAAAATTCTCAGAGCCTTAAATATATAACTGTGCTTTCTGAATCCTCAAGAGAGAAAGATAATAGCTACTATTTTCCAAACATTTTGACCAGGAACCTCTTTTTCATTATTTTTCCCCCAGAGCACTTCCAGGCTAGTGTTCCACAGAGCACATTTTGGGAAACAGTGACTTTTGTCAGTAAACACTTACTTTACCTAGCCTATGGGACAGGCTCTGTGCTGGGAGAATTCTTTCGTTGTTTCAGAGAATAAGGTTCATTATCAACCACAATGTGAGAAGAGACTGCCAAATTCATGTTTATGTCCATAATTGTCATGGTGTCTCCTCAACAGCATCTAGTGCCCAAAAAGCAGGCGTTGAATGAATGAATGAAACAAGCTAATGATTCATACCTAAGTGTACTTGTGCAGATTATTATATCATTTTTTATTTATTTCATATTCTAAGGAGTTATTAATATAATGTTCCCCTAACTTTCACTATCACCTAGTCTCCCTAAAATTCTGCTCAGGGAAAAACCTAAAGGAAGAGAACTAATTTCAGTTCATGAAAGATTAAAGAGACCAAAATTCATTTGCTTGTTTATAATGACCATGATACTGACTCATCATTACCATCTGTGGGGAGGATTTGTACTATTAATAATTTTTTTCATTTTCATGTCTACTCTCCACTCACCTCCCCAAAACACATGCATATAAAACACACACACGCACGCACACACACACACACACACACACACACACACACACACACACACACAGAGTCAACTCCATCACAGAAAGGAATAAAAGGCTAAACTAAAGCTAGAAATTTTATAATTTACTGGATCACAGAGATTTACTCTGTGCAAAGCTAACTGGCCTTTTTTTTATTATTGAGGTACAACTGACATATAACATTATATTAGTTTTAGTTGTACAATGATTTGCTATTTGTATACACTGTGAAATGATCACCACACTAAGTCTAGTTAGCATCTGTCACCACACGTAGTTACACATTTTTTTCTTGTGATGAGATCTTTTAAATTAGCAACTCCCAAATATGCAATACAGCATTATTAACAATAGTCACCAGGCTGTACATAAGTATCAGAAGGTATTTATGTTAAGCTAACTGGTCTTATAATAACTTTATTCATTGGATGCCTCATTTAGATACATACCAGCTATTGTCACTACACTCTAAAATTGGCATCCTCAATCATTTTTGAAGTCTCAAGAAATACTCTTCTCTTACATAGCTATATGGCATGAGCTTATGAAATATATCATTTAAATTAACTGTGTTTGGGGGCACATTAAGAATTCTGAGACAGCTCAGGGTATCCAGATGTGGCATTGGCAAGAATTATAAATCAGGGTACTAGTAAATAAATGAGAAACTAAAGTCTTTATAACTCTTTATAACTAGCTACAAACTATGGGCATGAGGATATTTAAGTGAATAGGGATGCTTCTTTCTACATATTGCACTTGTCTTTCAAAGGTAGGAGGAGACCCTCTGGATAGAGGTGTTTGAGTTGCCCTATTGGCTGACCTTACTTCCAAAATTCCTTTTCTTAAAAAAATTATCAAGAATCAGAATCCACTGACACCCACTGAGGTATGTAGGAAAAAACAGTGCTCTGATTTCATGTGAACACAAACAGTACTTTGGACATGCAAATCCAGCGGGTGATACACGTAGATGGACCATAGAAAGTTCAGGTTCTCCCGAGCAGAGCATTTCCCCCACCATCCCAACCCTAATGAGCTAACTAGTAGTTTACCTGGAACAGACCTACAGTCACCAGTAAGGGAAGCATCAAAGTTTCAGAAGTATTGCCAGGACTAGAATGATCAAACAGGTATTTTTCTAGAGTCAGGTGTAAGGTTGAGTCTATTGGCTAAGGCATGAAAGGCCCCTGAGCACATGGGGCCCACAAATAACCATTATAACAAGAAATAGTTGCCAAAAGAGTTCTGGTATTAGACGAGGAACTTTCCCCTCCCATACTCCAAGCTGAAAGCAACTTGAAAACAGAAACGGTCTGTCAGTTAAGTCTCACCACTAAGTAAAGCAGCGTCCGGCCATGGTGGTAACTCATTAAATGTGAGAGAACCAGATTAAATTTTTACTGTTGTTGTTGAATTTCTCACCCTGATGCTGGTTAAGGGAGAGGTAGAGAAGCTGGAATTATCTTCTACCCTTTGAGTTTCTTCCCCTAAAGAAAAATTTCAGTATTCAAAAACTAAAGAGAGAGAAAACCATGGTGACACTGCTGCAAATATGCCCAGTGTTCAAGGCCTAAGCATGACAAAAAAAAAGCTGAAGATGTTCAACTCTAGACTTGAGGACTCAACAGTTCTTTTGTCTCTGCTGTGGTAAAATGGAGGGAAGGAGAGTCACAGGGATCCGACCTACCTCCTGGTATATGTGCACTCACTTCGCCTATCACCAGTGGATAATTCCAATTAGAGGAAATGGTGTCACAGTACAGACATACAGAAGGGTGTGCCTACGTGGGAGGGCCAACAAGCTGTCTCCCATGGGGCCTCATAGGGCCACGTTCATTTTGTTGGTGCATTTACCCTGATGGACACAGGCAACTGCATCCGTGGTTAATTAGGATTTGGTCTGCATTTCTGACACCCCTTGGGAACCGATTTGTCAGCACACCAAGAACAGCCCACATCTTACTAGTAGAGTCATGCAAGTCAAGCTCAAGAGAGTTATAAAACCTGAGTGTTTATTTATTCACTTATAGTGAGAAATACTACTCTCATTTAGACCAAAATCCTTGGGTCTGGCTGCCCAGGTTGTTTTCCTCCCAAGGCTAGAGCCTGAGGGTAAGGTGAACTCTCATCAGAAGTTTGTATAAATCAGAACAAGAAGTTGTACAGTTGGCATGCAGATGGTGTTGTCTGACATACCTATCTTGCCCACAGCATCACATTAGCAAACTGAGGCTCCTTCTCCCCTGGATGGTACTTGGATAAGCCATAGCTTACAGCTGGGATCCTCCTCTTTCTCTACTTTTATACCTGATTAGTCCCTCCTCTGGTAAACATATTATTTGTGTAATTTTGCCACTTTAGTGACTTGGCTTGCAGCCAGTTATTTCTGAACTTGAAAGTCATTCCATCACTGTAAGGAGGCTTCTCTTATCTAGGCTCTGACCCAGTGGATGTTGACTTTAGAGCTTAACCCTCAGGAAGAATTCTTTTGGTCCTTATTTATATGTTTCTGGATAGGCATCTGTAACTCCTAAGTAATGGCAATGGTGTGTATCTCATAAAATTATGTTCCATAAATTAATTATTCCAAAAATTAAGTACTGAATTCTAAAGCATTGGAAATAAGTAACCATGTATATAGTACCTGCCATAACCCTCCAACAACCAAAATATTGTTTACCTGAATCATTCAGGTATCTGACCCTGTGGGCAAAAGTCTGTTCCCTACTGTGGGAAAAATGAGACCTTTACACTAGGTGGAGATTAATCTGCCTGGCCAGCAACAGAGCAGAGCTTCCTTCTTCCCTGCAAATGCAAATCAGAGTGAAGAGACTCCTACATCCTTGGTGAACATTCATAGAACACAACTGAGAACCTTGGGCCTGCTGGGATCAGTACTCAAAAACATTGCTTCAGAAACCTACGAAAATTAGGGACGCTTGTCTTCTCTGGCCTCGGTAGTTCTCTGATTCTTTAGATCACAATGAGTTAGATATTACAGGACTCAAGAGAATGAGTCCAGTCAAGGGGTTTGAGGCTCCCCTAATCCCCTATGCTAAGCAGTCAAGTTATGACCCACTCTTGGTGAGGGAGTCCTCAATGGACATAGCAACCTTGTACCCAGAGCTGCAGGGGTGGGGCTCGGCTGGAAGTGGGGTAGCAACAGAAGGAAGACCAACCTCAGAACTTTCCAGCAAAGGGATGTAAAGAGAGATTCCTTTTAATACCTTTAATACCTTCCCTGGGGCAGAGGCTAGGCCCTATGATAACATCCAATCACAGTTTCTCTACTCCTTATCTGGAATATGAATTTCTCCCCAATTGATTTATCAAGATATATACAGCAAAAGCACTATCAGTCGGGATTTTATACAAAGAGACTTAAATAAGGCATTTGTAGCAGTCACTCATTCTTCTCTTTAATGCCTATATTTTGGAGAGGGGCACACAGGCCTTCAAAACACCTTGGTTAAAAATGATAGGCAATCACCAATCTGCCAATCCCCTTGGTTTTCTTGAGAAGTGTGAGGGGCCTCAGGTCCCATTTAAAGGATAGACCTGAGGTCTGGCGTAGAAAACATTGTCATATGGACCTTGAGCCTGCCATTGTCCACAAACGGAAGGGCCAGACCACATGCTGAAAGCTGGCACTTACACATATGCAAGACACTTAATTGCTTGGACAATTTGTTCTCCTTGGCTCTGGCGATCGAGTTGGGAATTAAGCAACCACAGCATCTGAGAGTCAGGGTACAGGGATCGTAATTATTAACAGAATGACCAGTTGAAAAATCCTGTAGCCAAAAGAGACATTAAGGAACCTCTAACCCAGTGGATTTGTAAGCCCTTTTTAATATTAACTTATTTTTCATCTTTAAACAAAATTTTACATAGAAACATTACATAAAATTACATAATAATGAAACTGACTGGATGGAAGCAGATACCCAGGCCCTGAAGAAAAGCAGCTTGAAAACTGCTGGTTAGTAACATCCACCTCATTTCACACAAGTAAGAACTGGGATGCCTCCTCCAGAGTCTCATGCCGGGTGAGCGGCAAAGTGGAAACTAGAAAATGGTCTTCGAAACCTTAATCGAGCCCTCTCTCCTTCTCTGAAGCAAAAATGTTCTTCCAGAAAAGACCATGTGGAATTGAGGAGAACCAGTGCCTACTCTCTCCCTAGTCACAGTAGCACCCTAGTAGTAATAACTGGGTGCACAGTATTAATTGTAGCAGTAGTAATGGTAGTGATAATAGCAGCAGTAGTAGCAGCAGCTGAGGTAACTCATATTCATAGATGATGTATAAGGTTTTGCATTATATCATTTGCTAGTCAGAGCAGTTATGCAAGGTAGATAGGGAAGAAAATCATTACCTTCCGCTTACAGATGAGGAAACAGGCCCAGAAAGGTTAAGTGACATACCTCCTCAACGTTACTTGTACTGAGTAGCAGAGCAGGGTCATCAAGTTCCGAATTTGTGCCCTTGCTCTACTCTGTAACATTGTCCTTCTATTTCTAACACCAAACTTTTCCAGTTTCCTTCACTTCCTGAAAAACAGGAATAAAAATACACCTCATTGAAGAAAGTAAGCATTATGCTTGAATCGATTTGGAGCCTCTACAATGAGGACCTAGAGTGGGATAATGAATGGAAAAAGTCTGTTAAAGCATGAACTGCAAAAAATCATCTATGTAGACTTTAAACGTTCATTTTATCTTAAAACTTATAAAAGTAGTTTATTGCCTTTGAATCAGCTGTCTGGAGTTCAAGTCATCTTTCTTGCATAAACCACATCCATAGCGTCCATCCTCTACAATTTCAAATTTCAGTTCCTTTAAAGTGGGGTGAGAACTAAAACACTTGCAAAGCAATGTGAATGTAAAGTGCTCTTAATTTTTATGATCTTCCCCCAATCCTTTGCAGATGTCTTACACACGCCTAATTCAACAGCACACTTTTTTTCAGTGTCTTGCTTTCATCAAGTGGTCCCAAAGCATGCATTTCAATAAGAGGAGCAACCCCCTTCTTCTTGCAGTCATATTTCATCAATTACTAAATATTTAACTAAATCACACAATAATAATAACAAGAAAAATATGTATAAACCCACTGGCAAACAAATGAACCAGACTATGTATTAGCATACGGTTCCACTGATGGTGACAGAAAGGCAATTGCATATGCAAGAGTATCCTTCCTAGCCACACACATACAGCAGGCTGTGGGCATCATCCAGACCATTTTCAGTTGACAGAGGGCACTGCTTAATCACACAGGCTGTTAAGCAGAGGTCTGTCCAGAGAGCTAGTCCTGAATTCTGAAGTAATTGACCTTGGTTATGTTACTTTGCAGATGTGCTGGGAAGTTGTTTCATTGATCCAGCTTCTATTTCTCCAAGCTCTCAAAAAAATGAAAACATTCCTTCATTAAAAAAAGAAAATTAGGGAAGTCCCTGGCGGCCCAGTAGTTGAGACTCCATGCTTTCACTGCTGAGGGTGCAGGTTCAATCCCTGGTCGGGGAACTAACAACCCGCAAGCCGCGAGGCGCAGCCAAACAAACAAACAAAATAATTTAAAACTCTACCTCTTTTCACCCATTGCATCCATAATTAATACTTAATATGAGACCCTTCCCCTAACAGATCCTTCAACAAATGGCACTGCCCAGAACACAGGGATGAGGAGAACAGACGCTGCTTCAGAAATGTAATGCGTGGTGGCTTTCCTAAGCATCCTGAGTCTGGTCAATTATGTGGTTCTTAAATTCTGTAATGCCTTATGGAGTATGTGAGTTGTAAATGTGAATGCACTTGGAAAAGAACTGTAAAATGTGCTAGGTTTTAAGTTGGGTACTCTTATTATCACTTCATCGCTTTCAGCAATGACCTTTCTCTCTCTGCACTGCACACCTCCATCCTGAGAATCACTTCCAGCCCTGGGCCATCACTGTTCACAAGCTTAGATTTTCTAGGACTTCAGGGGCAGCGAGATCCACACTGATGCTGTGGTTAAGGTTCACAAGCCTTGTTGACCTTAGAATGTTCTGAAAGGGACCCCAAAATTGGAAGCTCTGGTAGGTCCCCAGCATCAGGAACTGTAAAGGAAGGAGAAAATGTGTTCCAGTAGCTGCGTTCTACACAAATCCTCTATTACCCTCGAAATGGTCCACTTGAAAAATGGCAATATTTTTGTATGCTGGCCTCAAAGTCCCTGCTCAAAGAATGCTTGTAGCAAAGCTGTATTTCCACTTTGAGGGCTTTCTGAAGAATGCATTTAGGTAGGGAGCTAGCCTTTTCTTCCAGAAACAGCAAAGGGCTATCCGTCAGTCTACCGGCAAGCCACTCATCAAGTTCACTCGACAAAGGGTTAGGGCAGAAAGTCCCCACAATAATGTGGAAACAGAAATACTGCAAAGTAAAGGCTTATAAAATAATAAAACTTCTACTTACTCCAGATACCTCCCGGTGCCTTTGGCAAAATACCTTAAGCATCCCACATACGGCGGGCATTGTCTGTATAAGATGGCACCTCATAAAGTGGTATTAAATATCACCAATGGGGCTTCATATTTCATCCAGCAGGGTTTAGGCCAGGCATGTTCTATATCACACATTATTAGAATGACATCTGCTTTGCAAGTTGTGTACCCAGGAGCCTACCCGGATCCCTCATTTCAGCATTCATTCTCGAGGCTTCTGTGCCTTCATAATGCCTAATATGTTTAACTCATTTTGAACAGAAGTCTAAAGCCTGCCACGGCCCTCTGGCCAAAACTGTAGCTGTCAGACAACGGAGCCAGCTATCAAACATTCCTCATTTATCATTAGTGGTGATGCAGTTGTACAGAAAAATGTGCGCACTGTACTGAGAGGCTGTCAATTGTTCCCCCCTATAAAACTCCTCTTCTCAGATAGGGACATTTCTCTGTGGAGGCCTTGCCACATTACATTTCGCTCCTTTTCCCACAACACTGAATTTATAATGCAAAGAAAATGGGGAACATATATTCATCCAAATGGCCTCTCTGCTACGAGATGAATAAGGAGATCATCAATGGCAGCGTCAGTGCAGGGCTGTACGTGCCATTGAGGGAAATTAATAGAATCAGTCCAGAAAGAGTAAAAAGAAAAAAAAAAAGAAAGCGGGAAAAATCACCCACAGGTTTTGTGCTGAGGTTGAGTCTTGAATAACAAAGGCATGCAGCTGAAAGTTGGAATTCTCTTTGGAATTACCGTTTTGCCACCAAAGTGGGATGTGTGGGCTACAAACCTGCCTTATGAGGCAAATTTCTCCAACTTTCTGTTCCTCATTTGACTCCTGACAATGGCTCCTTTTCCTCACCTGTAAATGGTGCCTCTGAAATCAGCTTCCAGCCCCAGAGGCCATGCAAATTTTTCACTGATGTTTACAGAATGCTCATGAAGGATCTTTATATTTTAAAAAACAGTCAGGTGGTGCTCCTGAGTAACATAATTATTATTGGGCTTCTGACTATAATAGGATTGTGAAAATCTTCCCTTGCCATTTTATTCCTCCTCCACCCACATGGCTGTCTCTTCCCACTCAAATGTTTTCGTCCTCCTTCTTATAATTCTACTGGGTGAAAAATGGACTCAATTAAATGTGTCTGAGATGCCTCCAGGTTTATGCCTGGGTCTTCAAAGAGAGAGAGTTAGGGTGGTTATAGTAATGATAACGCATCCTTGTTGACTTCAAAGGCAGAGGCATGGCACATAGATTTATTCCCATGATATCTCTGTCAGAGCAGTTATTATCCCATCTCAGAGATGGGAAAAAAGAGGGTCTTGCCCAAGGACATGGAGAGATATCAGTCCCAGAAAGAGAATGAAAGCATTGCTATAGGTTCCTGAGTCTTTCCCAAGCTCAGACCATTTTCCCTCCATCAGCAACAACAAATCTCACCCTCAGAAAATGAGCAAACTTCAGGGCAGGTAGACACAGCCAAAAGGAAGTAATCTATTTGACACACGCTGTAGGGACACTAAGCTCTTGAATGCCTATGGAATGAGATGGGGAATGGAGGGATGAAGATTTGCTCTCCACTTGCCTTTTCTTTTCCAGAGCCCAATCTTGTCTTTATCCAAGGGATAATCTGCCCCACTGGGATGGATGGGCTGCAGCCTTAACATGGGTTAGGGCAGCTGATAATCAGCCCTTGGCTGAAATAAACTCCCAACAGTCTCATTTCCTTCACATCCCACCCCTCGAGGTTTTCCACCTGTCGGTAGTTTTCCACCCCTCCTTCCTGAATGGGGAAAGGAGTCAAGACCCCCAGTGGCCCATGCATTCTCTGTGGGTAACTGTGCATAACGCTACTAGATAGTCTTCAAGATACACCTTGGTTGGCTCTGTACAATCTTTTACCCAGAGTATGCCCTATATTTTCTAGTCTCTAGGCCAGGAGTTTCCAATCCATGTTTTCTCATTTCCACAACGGTGTTTTTCCAGTTCAGAACTGTTCTTCTCTCCCAGTTAGTTCCAGGAGCTCATACATCAACAGCTGAACAACCTGTTCTCTGTCCCAGTGTTTTTCCTCTAAAACCATCCTTTACTACCAAACACTTACCCTGGAAACACATGATGATTGACTGTCCTCTTGGTTATAGTCTCAAAATACAGTCTTCAGTTTCCCTAATTTTCTTTAATTTTCTCTTCCTTTCCTCTAAATCACGCTTCACCTTTTTTCACCCACTGGCTCACAGTGATCCAGGGTTACATAGTCAAAGCATGCTCTCCATCTGACCTTCATGGGGAATTTATGGTTTCTAGTAGAGCTGTTCTACTGAAGACTTGATCAACTTTAATATTTTTTCTTTTGGCACTGTTCATCCCAACTCAAGGCTGGCAACTTAGCATTGCAGCTGAACTGGCGATAAATGGGTCAATTCAATTAAATTCAGAAAGTGCTACAGTGCTGTGTAATTCATTAAGCACTGGAGATACATAAGATACCATCCCTCTCCTTAAGGGGTTTATAGTTTAGTTAGAGAGATAACAAAGAATGCCTGTGAACCTGATGCATAATACTGCAGAGTAATAAAATGATAAGAGTCTAAGGAGATGATAAGAGCAATAAAAGGTCAGAAGAATGAACTATGTAGACAAAAATGTAAAGGAAGTGCTTTATGGAGAACATGAGTCTTGTTCTACACCTGGAAGGCACCAGGGGATTTAAATGATTAGAAAAGATGAAGGAGGACATTTCAACTAGGAGTGACAGCAGGATGAAAGCCCATGAATTAGGTCATTGCCTTTAAGTCATTTGAAGAAATAGAAGCAAAGAACCCTGGGGTCACACAAGCTTTTTTGTTCATTACCTTAGTCATGGCTTGGAAGAACTTTTTATCTTTTTTTTTTTTTTCCCTGCAGTCATCATCTTTCTCATTGGTTCAACCACAGAAAATTGCAGACCCAAGTAGTCAATGGATTTCCACTGGGCTGGTGGCTCTGGGGAAACAAGAACATACTTTTATGAAGGTAATCAGTTGGTCACAGCAATTGTGACGCTGTAGTTAACTCCACAGATATTCAGGGAGCAGTGGAGAATGAGAGGGAGTGATCTTGGACCCTCCTGACTGCAGAAACAAACTGGCATCTTCTTCATATAGATCAATCACTCTCTAGCCTGTCAGGTTTTCTGAGTGAAGTTGTGCCCCTACAATACTGCCATGGTATCTAAAGAAGATGCTC
Source organism: Lipotes vexillifer (assembly GCF_000442215.2). Classification (NCBI taxonomy): domain Eukaryota; kingdom Metazoa; phylum Chordata; class Mammalia; order Artiodactyla; family Lipotidae; genus Lipotes; species Lipotes vexillifer. The sequence goes on along the minus strand of NW_006791012.1, from coordinate 8,497,567 downwards.
AATCCCAATACTGTGTGAAGGTCCAACCTCAACAAAACTGTGAACCATTTCATTTTTACTATCATTACCTCCCCCACTGCATCATCCCCACTTCCTAGAAGTCTGTACTGGGAAGAACAAGAAAGAAATACATGTGGAAGAGTGTGTGCATTTTACTAGGGGATTATTTCTAAATTCAAAATTCAGAACAGTACTGCATCTCTACTAGTGATATTTCAGACACTGTAACAAGTTGACAGAACAGTTTTTGGGGGGGGTGGGGTGGCAGACTTTGAGGTGTCCTTAAATTATCCTATGTGAGCAGCATTTTCTCTGCCTATTTCTAAGTCCAACATTTACCTCAGAATCCATCTTGACGTAGACAGGTAAAGGCCTAGAAAAGTATAAGTTTCATGAGGACAAGGATTTTATCAGATCATTACATGCTGAAATCCTAACGCTATCAGAGAGTCTACATTTAGCAACTCAATGACCGACCTCCCTAAACATTTCAGGCTGGGTCTTTGGAGAGAGCTTCAAACTAGCCCCAAGAAATACAAAGTACAGATTTCCCTGGCCTCAGAAATCCCTCCATCTGTCGCAGAAGCTTTCTCCATGCCTTCCTGGCAGTCATTTCAATTTCCATGACAGAAAAAAAAAAAAAAAAAAGAAGTTGTGGTCTGTGCCACAGCTTGAAGGTTCGTTTAATGTAGATTCTGACGTGTGAACTGTACAATAACCCCAAGTTGGAGGTGCATTTTTTATACTGAAGGTGAGAGACCAATTAGTAGCTCTAACTCCTTAAGCAGATGGCTATCATATGATAACGGAGGCGCCTGTCATGTCCTTTGCCATTACAGAGTCATCTTTTTCCTAATATCTTTCTCTACAAAGGAAAGATATTATGCAGACAGATTGCATGGCCTAGACACCTCTATGAAGTTGAGTTTTTAGCAGGACATGTGGAGCCTGGGAATCTTGTTCTTGAATTATGGGTCATATTCAACTCCTAAAAACTGTCTCCAAGATAAAACACAAGGGAAGAATTTGAGGGCACGCAGAGAAATAAAGCTGATAAGATTCTGAGGTTCTGGGCTCCATCTCAAGCTGGAAATTGTAGACATGCTATAGTTGGCCCTCAAATACCTGCAAAGGATCTTTCCTTTCCATGGCTTGGAAACTCACACTATAAAGGAGGAAACATGGATTTGGAGTCAAAGGATCTGGTTTGAATATCAGCTCTGTCCTTTACAAGCTGGGTGACTTGAATCCACTTGCTTGAGCTCCCCAGCCTCAGTTTCCTGTTCTACAAAACAGGACTTATAATAACATCTTTAGAGAGGGATGAAGATTTAGTGAAGTTTCAAGTGAAAAATCATGACATCTGGCACTTTCACCTTCCCTCAAAATACCAGGCAGGGAGGACAGCACCACAGGGGTCAAAGTATAAGGTCATCTGGATACTCTCCTCTTGCAGTCAATGCAGCTGCTAGAGCACAAACTCAGGAACCTGATAAATATGGGGTTGATTCTTGGTCTCACCACGGGTTGGGTTGTGAGCTTGGGCAAGATATATAAGTATTCTGAACCTCAGTGCCTTGATGTGCAAAGGTGGGCAATATCTACCTTGTACATAGGACTGATACGATGATTAAAGGAGAAAATTCACTTCAAGAGCTTAGCAGAGTGTCTGGCCCATGATACACATATCTATTCCTCCTTTCCTCCTTCTTTCCCTTCCTTCCCTTTCCTCTTGTTCCTTTCCCTCTTCATCCTCACTTACTCTTTGATGTACTCCAAGCTGCTGTCATTTTCAATGTCCAGGATGGACTGTACCAAGGCTTCTGTCCCTGGAGAGCCTCAAGCTTTCCTCTGTGCTCAGAGAGTGCAGTGCTCCATTCTTGAGAAAAAGAAGTAAAGGCAGAAGGAATCCTGAGGACCTGGATAGGGGTTGCTGTTTTCCGGGCTGCCTGTCCTGAATTCAAGCCCTTTCCCTCTTGCTGGCCCTAGTTTCCTCATTTATAACATGGGAGGACAAGCAAGAATCCTCTGGAGCTCCAAGTTGAGATCTCACCTGTCTACTCATGTAGCCCTCTCCTGAAGTTTCCCTTCCTCTCTTGCCATCAAACTCCCATCCAGGGGTCAAACTCTAGCTGAAACACCTGTACTACGTCCCAAAAGTTTACCAAATGAATGCACAAATGCACATTGAGATTGGACCACTCAAAGAGGATTTACTAGGAGTGTGCTCTGGTCTCCATGACTTCAAAAAATCTGTGCTGATCCCTCAGTCTTCTGAATTTTGATGGTCTCACAGTGCATGCAACACAATTTAATATTTACTCTCTCCAACAGCTTCTTCAAGGCAAAAACTGTTTTATTTATTATTAAACCTTACTGCCTAGCCCATTACCTGGCACTTTATGTGTTTCACAAATGGCTCCCCAAAACTTGCATGATTAAATGACTTAAGTATTTATCTTATAGGAAAATCTTGGCTAATGACTAGGTAGTAAATCAGTTGAGGCCAAAGATTCTGAACTTTTTTTGTATTCTGTACAGCATCTAGAGCTGGGTACAAAAATGTAGTAGGTACTCAAAAACACATGGTGGTCATTATATCATAAACTTTGTCTCTATATTTATGAGCAAATTCTTCTGGACAACTCAAGGACCAAGGAATTGTCTTCAACAAAAAGCCCAGAGCTAGAACTGCTCTTAAGGCTCACGCAGCTAGGACCATCCGTTTGAATGGCTCCTAGAGGGGCTGTGGAAAGAAAGAAAGTGGCTCTCCATAAGGTTATAAAAAATGACCTAAGACCTACATGCATATAAACAAGCAATCCAGAAACCCCGTTCCTCACCACCACCAAGAAAGTCTCCTCCAGCCTTAACACACATGCATATTCCACCCTTTGATGGTCTGTCTCCTATAAGGACTCCTCTGACATTCAGCATCCTTTTCCTTGTATAAAGTGGTAGAGATTTGGGGGCTGGGGGGAGAGAGGGTGGCAATGTACTTTTTGCCTTGAGCCCTGTACCTGCTCAAAGGATAGTTCAATATCTCTAGGGATGACTCTGATTAAAGTGGTCATCATATGGTTGTCTCCTTCCCCTTCCCCTCCCCCACTTTCTCCTCTACTTCCTCCTCTTCCTCTTGCTGCACCTCTGCATCCTCTTTCTCCTTCTTTATCTCTTCCATTGGTGCTCTTCCTCCACAAATAACTTGCGCCAAAACAGATGCTACAAACAGGTTTCCTGCTCCTGGGTCGGAGCAATTAGCCCACTCAAAATATCCTGGCCCTTGCTGAAGTGGGAGGAGGGGTGGGCGGGGGCGTTGGGAGAGTAACATCTACCCTGCTTATTCCTGACCTGCAAGCACAGCCTGCTTTCTTCTCTTTGAAGGAGACCACAAAGACTCAGTAACTCTCTGGTGAAGACTGAGATGCTGTGACACTGAAACTCCTGCTGACTGATTAAATATTGAGGAAGAAAGTCCATGGATTGACTTGCCCTCCGTAAAATAAGGTTTGAAATAAAACCCCTGGAGGGTCACACCCCCTAGTCTGCCGAGGGCCATGTTCTTTAGGGCAGGACAATTATAATTAATTGAGTGATCCACAGAAAGCATACATGCAAGGAAAATCCCTGCAAGTATCATCCCTTTGCACATCTACTGAAAATCAGCTGGGCCTTCAAAGGGTTAAGCCAGGATCAGCAGACCAAGGAGGCCAATTCTGCCTGTGGCTACCACCAGCCAAGTCTGTTGCTGAGGGCGGTAGACACAGCCTGTACTTTCAACTCAGCACAGTTATTTTTAAGAAATAATTACTCCAAGTTTACAGTGGCATCAAACTGATAATTCAGAAGTATGATTGCTTCCCCCGTTAACTAATCAATCCCTTATCTTTAAGGGAAGAGACAGAGAGAGAGAATACAGGAGCAGATCAATAATCAAGTGAGTTCCATTTCTTTTTTTTCTCTCTTATAGATTATAGCTGTTTTCTTGAATAAATTTTCAAATCATACAAAATAATAAACGATGCCTATGAGCTTTTTATTCTCCTTCCCAGGATTACTGTAAGAATTGATGGAAGCTATATTCCTTTGATATGTATGTACACAGGTACCTTTTCTGAATACCTACCAAGTGCCAGGCACTGAACTGAAAGCTTACAACACATTCTTCTATTTTATCAGGGATTATTTCATCTTCATAGCAGGCCGCAGTAAAAGAGTCGACCTCGTAAGGCTGCTCCTAAGTTTCTTTCTTTTCTGCTATGAATAGGCCATTTCTCATCATCTCCACCCCAGGCTGACAAATTTTCAAACAATTGATTTGCCACATTTCTTCTTCTTCTTCTTAAGCCCGAAGTTGTGCCAAGAAAATTACATCAACTATAGCACTTGTCATTTTTGGCCCTGCTTCATCCTGGCATCAAGCTAGGCACTCATGGTGAGTCAGAGAGGTGCCAGCAGTGCTACCTGTTAGAACGTTGAGTTCATAACACAGCAAGGAAGCTGACGCTCCAGGTGAAAATCCCTCAGTGGCACCCATGCCTTTTTCATTCTATCCATCCACCCATGCAACCATCCATTTGACAACAGCAACTGAATGCCTACTACATGCCATCCCTGCCTTCAATGAGCTTCCTGTCTAGGGCAGGAGAAAGACATAATCAAAACAAATACAATACAAGTCACGATGAGGGGAGGTTCCAAAGGGCGCGCAGACAAGAACACTGTTGATTCTTACTGAAAAGACTGGGAAAGGCTTCCTAGAGACTGAACAGAGTCTTAACACTTCAAAACAGCACTTAGAGATTATGCTCCCCATGACAAAAGCATCACACGTTCAATATTCAATTGACAATATTTGAATATATAGAAAGGAGACAATATTCGAAAATATAGAAAAGCGCAAAATAGAAAAATCACCCTGAATCTGACCTTCATTCCTTCTTAGTCTACTGAAGTGTATAAAACAAAAAAGTGTAAGTCTCTTCCTCCCTGCTCTCTGTCCCAGCTTACAAAGTGTTATCAGTGCAGTGCATAGGCTTTAACACTTGTACTTTGCTCTCCTGTAAATGTGCCATTCCACCTTCTCTCCCAACACAAGCAGAGAGGTTAAGAAAACTAGCTCTGAAATCTAACTGGCTGGCCTCAAGTCATAGCTCAACCACCAACTAGCTATGTGACCTCAGGCTAGTTACTTAACTTCTCTCTGCGTTATTTTTCTAATACGTAAAGTGGTGTTTATAAAAGTATGTATTCTAAGTCTGTTTTCAGAAATAAATGAGAAAGTGAATATAAACAGTTCCTGGCATACAGTAAATACTCAATAAATATAGCACTAGCACCTCTACATATACACACATAATACTTTGTCTTAAAAAGTAAAATCATGGGCTTCCCTGGTGGCGCAGTGGTTGGGAATCTGCCTGCTGATGCAGGGGGCACGGGTTTGAGCCCTGGTCTGGGAAGATCCCACATGCCGCAGAGCAACTAGGCCCGTGAGCCACAACTACTGAGCCTGCGCGTCTGGAGCCTGTGCTCCACAGCGGGAGAGGCCGTGATGGTGAGAGGCCCGCGCACCGCGATGAAGAGTGGCCCCCGCTTGCCACAACTAGAGAAAGCCCTCGCACAGAAACGAAGACCCAACACAGCAAAAATTAATTAATTAATTAATAAACTCCTAAAAAAAAAAAAAAAAAAGTAAAATCAAGTTATATATCTTACAATATGTATGTTTTCCAATTAACAATGTATATATTTCTTTTCACATACTAGTCAATTTGATTCCATTTCAATGACTATATTACAGGATTATTCCAGAATTTATTTAACCAATCCAGATCATTACTGAGAAAGCCCTGTACCTATACTTTTATGCATCCCTCCTAATATTTATGTAGGACAGATTCTTAGAAGTGTGATTTCTAGGTCACAGGGTGTGTGCATTTAAAATTTTGATTAGATAGTACCAAAATAGCTTTCAAAAAGTTTGCACAATTTTAGTCCACTGATTATATATGAGTGCCCATTTCTCCTACATCACCAATAGTAGCATTTGTTACTATTTTTATTTGTGTTTATTTAAATGATTAGCCTATGGAAAGGGTTTTAAACGATATCTAGCACATCAGAACACCAAAACTTAAATAAAATGTTCTTACTGATAGAGCAGTGTTTCATGTTTACTGATCATAACTTGCTATTCTTAGAATTTCTTATTTTTGTCTTTTGCCTACATTCCCATTGTATTTATTTCTTTTGATTACTAATTTATGGAAGTCCTTGTATGTTTGATGTATTAGTCCCATAAGAAATAAGCAAATATGTTCTCCCCATCCTGTCTTATAAGCGAGTTTAATGTTATGTAGAATTTAGATGGATGAAGGTTCGGTGGAATTTCAAGAAGAGGGAAAAGCATCTGCAAAGCCATGGCTTTTAAAGGGAGCTCAGATTCTGAGACCATGGAGCTTTTGCTGGTGCAACATACATGGATATGTACTAGAAAACAATTCACATATAATCGGCCTTAAATGCCATCCTGGAAAATGTGAACTTTATTCTAAAGGCAACAGTTAAGTCATCCAGGACTAAAGAACAAAAGAGTGGTAGAACCACACTTAGACTCCTCGCCGTGGCTGAGAGTTCTTAAACTGTTTGAGATCAAGGCACACCACCATGTTGCCTAGCTTCACTTCTATACAGTTCAGCCAGCGTTCAATTCTATAGCAATAGTGGTCCCCCATAATTACACAATGCAGGTGTTGGTCAGGGATCCTTAGGAGATTCTGAAGAAACTTTCCAGTGGAGTTCACACACACTCGGAACTTTGCATTTAATTTTATAGTTTTCGGAGATACAATGGCATCTACTCACTGACTTGATTACGTAAGAGAAACCCCCATTCTAGGGCTTTAATGTGACATTGGAATTTACTGCTTATAGAACTTGAAACTACGGTATTGTTTGGGTTAAGCCAAACTACGGAAAATTTAAAACTTTAGGCCAAATTCACTTTGAGGCCATGGAAATGTGCTCTGGAAGGCAAGGCTGTTCCTAGACAGCATTCTAAAGCAGCATCATACAATAGAAAAATAATGCAAATTCCAAATGTGAGCCAAATATGTAAGTTTAAGTTTTCTAACAGCTACATCACAGAAGTAAAAAGAAATAAGTAAAATTAATTTTAGTACTATATTTTATCTAACGTAACATATTCAAAATGTAATTATTTCAATATGTAATCAACATAAAATGTTATTAGATATTTTACGTTTTTTCATACCAAGTCTTAGAAATCTAGTATTTATTTTATGCTTACACTGTGTCTCAATTTAGATTAGTCACATTTCAAGGGTACAATAGCCACATGTGGCTAGCAGCCACCATACTGGACAGCACAGTTCTAAAATATCTCTTCGTATTTCCTTTTCTTTAAACCTGTTTTCCTGCCAGAACATCCATTTAAACAATCAAACTCTCTTCTTAGACTTTCTAACTATAGTCTAAGCATAAAGTTTTCTCTCCATGGGTCATCATATTTAAGCTTGGCATACCACTGCAGAACGGGGAATGTTAAAAAGTCAGTAGGGAAAAAAAATCAAGTATCACAGAAGAGAGAAACGTCTCTTTCAAAGCAGGTAGTGCTTCATAAATCACAGCATTTTGGGGGACATATGGGCCTAGAGCTGGATCTTCATGTGGTTGTTCTTTGTCACACTACCAGGGATTTCCACAGTTGGGTATTGCATAGATAGGCATTTTCTCCACTTCCGTTAGAAGTCTGAGACAACAGTGAAAGTTCCCAACATCCAGGACATCCTAAAATAACAGAATACCAGGCTAGCTCTGTCTATCTATGTCATCTTATAGCTGGGAAAAAAAGAGCCTCAGAAATTTTGTCTATGGACAAATATTATATTCCCAGAATAAAGTTTATTTGGGAGATAGTGAGCAATATAACATTACTTATCCATGTACCTAAAAAAACAATTTAAATATAAATATGACTCTACAAGTTTTATTAAATTGAGGGATAGATATTAACAATTAAATATGAAGAAAAAGGAAAAATAAAACATCTCTTCAACTTTGTAGAAATAACAGCGTTACTTGCTACATCTAAAAACATTATTAAGCAGTGCAGAGGATCATCCTATGGTCACCTGCCATCGAATGACATTGGATTTGCAGGGATTCAGAGACCAAGAGACTCAGGGAACCTGGCGCAAGTTCAAAACCCTAGGAACTCTCCATTCTTCCCTTCCAAATGAGAGAAAGACATACGTGGTAGTGTCACGATTTCAACTATAAGCAGCAGCCTTCTAATTAAAAATAAACCGAGTCTATTATTTGCATTTACAGTTTTTCCACAGCTTATCAGCAATGTGAAGATAGGGAGAGATGCTGGAAGCATATGTTTAAACATCCCAAATGCTTTTGAGAGCACCATTAGGAGTAAACATCCTGTGAATGTGTTTCTTTACCTTCGATGCCCATCTCCGAAGGGCTTCCTAAGCTGTGCGAGGGCGGTACTGGCAGCATAAACATATTTATCTTCTGAAGGAATGGTCCAGAGAAAACATGGCTACAATCAAGTTAGTAACTAGAAAGAACCATGCTTTTGACGCCAGATATTCCCTCCTGCAGTATACTTTCATTTTTCCCCCTACGGTTATCGGAAAACTGTGGAGAAAGGGAAGGGCAGGCAGCACAGGCAAAGGGGAGGTGGGGTAAAAGGAAAAAGAAAATGTCAGAGAGCTTTCTGGGTGGATGCCATGGTTGAATTTCAACATGAAAATGTTCAATAAATATTTGCTGAATGAATCTTCCAAAGTCCAAAGGCCATCTTCCAGACAAATGCGTGTGATATTGTGGGATGTATATGGTAGTTTCTCAGTCTCAGCACTATTGACATTTTGGGCCAAATAACTCTGCTATGGTGACTGTTCTGTGCATCGTAGGAGTTAGCAGCATCCTCTACCCATTAGATGCCAGTGGCATCCCTGCATTCCCTCCCCACTGTTCTAACAACCAAAAATGTCTCCAGACATTGCCATACGTTCCCTGGGTGTAAATCACCCCTGGTTGAGATTCACTAGTGAATGACAAGCCTTCATCCATTCATGTATTCAGCAACTCTGACTCATGTATTTAGCCAATCTTCTATTCGGAACACTGATCGATGTACTTGTCCCTACCCTCAAGTAGGTCCCAGTTTAGTGTCAGAGAGAAAGTTTAAATTGAGAAGACATGAGAGATTGTGGCTTGACTCCTTAAAAATGGGTGTGCACTCCTTTTTAAGGACATTTAGAAAACGTACCTTTAATTGCAGCAAAGGTTATACACTTAGAAAAGCTCTCAGAGAAAGGCCCATTAAACTTAGTGAGGGGTTCTGCTCTGCTAGTAGGTTACATATTAAAGATGAATTTGAAGGCTCTCAGAGAAGCAGCAAGCCTGGCCCCTATACATCTTTGCTGACTTCATAAAAAACAAGGGTGCCGCTTTGTGACCTGGGCGGGTCTACAAGAAGATTGTGTAACATGCAGTATGCCTTTGATCCAAACAAACTCCCAGATTATTAAAAGGATGTTTTTTTCCCTCTCGAGGCCAAGGTAAGTCACCAGAGCTTTTTCCCTGTTATTAACCAAGCACTAGATGTACAAGGCTTAGATATTAAAAGGCATTAGCCAAGGCATCATGGTCATCTAGTTTAGAGCAAATGCAAAAATTGAGGGAGAAGCTGCATTACTTACAAAACAAGTAAATGGCCTGAAATATTAGGAGCTGCGTACACAAACCCATTCAATTTTCTGTGGCCAAGTGACAAGGAGGTAGAGCCAGTTTCCTAAGCACCTGAGGGCAGCCTCTCCCCAGTGTAATTCTAAATAGAAACAAAAATTGTAACTACTGACTTACCTTGACCCAGAACTGCCAACAAATCTCTCCATTCTTTCAATAATCTGGGTGTTTATTTCCACCAAGAAGCGTGGTGGTGTAGCGCAATGAAACAGGCCCTCTCCTGAGCTCTACAGCCGCCCCCGCCCCTCAGAAGCAAGGTAGCTCACGCTGCGCACTCATAAAAAGGTCACCAGCCTTGGTGGAAACCAATCAGAATGTTAACAGCAAATCCAAGTTCAAGAAGTATGTAAACCTCATGAACCCATGAAAATGCCCCAAAGCTGGAATCAGACTGTCTCCATAGGTTTCGGATGACAATTCTAACACAGATCACGCTGGCAAAAAGAGTATGAGGAAGGACAGAGATGACTGTTTCAGGCCGAAAAGAGCCCCAGTCTGACACCCTTGTTGATGGCCTTTTACTTCTGCCACCTGTAGAAGTTTTTCAGACGAAAGCCCACTTACTGCACTTCTCACATCGGATTTTTACACTTTTCCTACTAAGACGGCCCCTAAACACCCAGAAGAGGAGGAAGATGGTACTGGGAAATTGGAAAACACTGCTGCCTCTAGACGTTAAGAGACCCTGGGAAGTGCTTTAGAGGATTCTCTGACTGGAGCTACACCAAGACAAACGTGCTGGCAGGGGTTTCCCTTGGAGCCTTCTATTGTTTTATCAGGAAGCATCCACCTGACAGGACTGGGAGGAATGTCATCTCTTGAATGGCTCCATCAGCTTACTGAGGACTCTTTTTGACTTACTTTCCACCTGGGGCCTAGACACTGAGAATGAACCTAGACAGATTTCTAAAGTCAGCCTCTTACTATTTATTTTCTTTGATGATGCAGCCAAGGGTCAGCATTCTTTGACTGCCTTCCTTAATGTGAACTACTTAAATGTGTTATTGCTGCCTCACATTTTTGAATTTTGAGTGGGGAGCTGTAAGAAGAACAAACTAAAAGGACAACTAATGGTGAAATTTGATCTGCGGCAGTGGGTAGGGAAGAGCTGACGAGCTGAACCATATTATACTTGAAGCTGCCATTGCTTGACCACCTACCTATGTGTGAAAGATGGCTAACTGTCTACCCCAAATCCCTGGTCCACTTCCACAGAGCACAATTTTCACTAGGAAGTTGGTGCCCCATCGGATAGCATATTTCCCAGCCCATCTTGCATCGGGAGGGGTCTGAAAAGGCTGTTACCAATGGAATGTGAACACTTCAGTTCTGGGTCTCTGAAACACTTTCTTCCTCTGTCTGCTGGCTGTTTATGGAGGCCTCCAAAGCCATAAGGAACGGCAAATCCATAAGATGGAAGAAACCTAATCCCATATGGAGGAAAGCTTTCTGACAACCAGGAATACCCACACAGGACTGTTACTTAGTGAGAAATAAACTTCTAGTGTGTTCAACCACTGAAATTTGGCGAGCTATTTGTTACAGTACCCTACTCTTGTGTTAGCTGGGCCAATAGGAATGAAAGGAAACGGGACAAGAAACCAAAATTTATGAGTATCTACTAATATTTAGTGAGAATCTGGGTCTATGGTACTTAGTTACTCTGTCCCTGCACTTTCGTGCACTCTAGTATCATATCAAATTCAATTCCATTTATCAAATTTCCTGAGGATGTCTAGCAGACTAGACCTGACAATCAACCCTTGAAGACACTCCCGTTTCCTTTGAGTTCTGAACAATCTGATTCAATCATTATCTGCTGAGCACCGATTATATGCCAGACACTGTGCTAGACCCAGCAATACAAACATAGTCCCCTTCCTCAAGGAGCCCATTTGGCTTCCATTTCCAGTCTCATTCTACCACTCTTTCTACAAGAAAAGCCATGTGTTGACTCACACAGAAAGTAGAAGAGCATATGCAAAATCTTCTGATGGTTGGGCAAATTTAGCGTCATGGATACTTACAGATATACAGTTTGTGTCATATTTGTATTTATGTATGCATCTCAGTTCTAGCCATTTCTGTCCTTTTCTAGCCAAGTAATTTATTGCAAATCTCATTTTTAAATGTAGAATAAAGCTTTCATGCAGTACTAATCCATAGTCTAGTCAGGAGCCCCAGTGTTAGTTTATATTTACTTCTGTAGGTTCCTCCCACTGCACTGTTGCCCTGTAAAGAAAGATGGCACCATCTAATTCTATCTTCCACCCAGATGGCCCTGCTCTTTGGTAGGCCAGTTCCCAGTTATGTATCAGCTGAGCCACGTGGTCCTTCTTCATGGTTAAACCTTAGAGAGTTTCACTGACGTAGCTACATGGCCCAGAAGAGTTCCAGGCAATTAATAGGCACTCACTGTATTTATGTGGAGTGAAGGAATGAATGAATGAGACATGGGTATCTCATGTTGTTATCTTGACCGCTCAGAGGCTTGGTTTCCCCCTTAGGAGATTCATTGGCCAATTGCTATTCCCAGGGAGAACAGTTTGCTAGGGATACTGACACTGAATGACCTGGTAAGCCCAAGGATGACAAATAGGTCTATTCTGGCATGCCAACTTCGATCAATCAATAGGAGTTCCCTGAAAGGATTCTGAGGCTTGGTGGAAAATGACTAGTCTGTTGGTAACAGATACCATGGATATGGTAGGGAGGTGTGACGATGTAAGTGCCAGGTAATATTATTCCTGCCTCAGGTCCTTAGCGACAACCTGGTCCACAGGCCTGGATTGTTGGACCTGGACGTTCTCAGCTATGAGATCACTAGGTAAGCAAATGTGTTAATAAATGTAAGAGGTTTTTAAAAAGATGAAATAAAAGCTTTATAAGTTCAGAGTTGTTGGAATATAAGTATTTTCTTGCCTGAAGGAAGGACAATGGCCATAGTTGTTTCTCAATGTCACAGGCATCTGGCAGGCATGGCCACCCAGCAGGCACCTATAACCAGTCCATTCCCCAGAGCTCATGGTACCCATCCCATGCTGGGAGTGTGAGTTACAGTTAGGAAGTTGGGATTTTGGATCCTACAATGCATTCTGACATCTAAACAATGATTTTTTGATGACTTGGGTCCCCAGACTCGCAGACTAGCCAATGAAAGCTGATTCACAACAATGTTTCAATTAACCTAAATTCTGGGTCCTGGAAAAGGGCTAAGGAACATCTACTATAAGAGAAACGAGAAAGAGGAAGAGAAAGTGTGCCTTCTCCCCATTTTCTGGTCAAAGGGACCTCATACGACATTTTGAAATGGGCTAAGTTATTTTAGCCCCAATTCCACCTTCTCTCCTAGAAATATCTTCTTCCATCTATTGCTCTTCTCCCCTAAAATCAATTCCTGCAGGATGTTCTAAGCCCCACATTGTCCATATCCACCTAGACTTAGTCTCTACCCTTTCCCCACTTCAGTTTGCATGATGCAAAATATTCCATGTCCTATGACAAATCAAAAGTTTTGCTAGATTTTAGAAGGAAAGTAAATCTGATGCAGCTACTTCATACTAATGTGTCAATGATTTATAGTCTATCCTTCCCAGAGAAATCTGCATTTCTAACGGGGTATTATGGAGTCAAACTGAATCTCCAATTAGTAGGCTTTCCAGCAGCGCCAGAGAGCAAAAATGAACCTTTTCACAGGAGCTGGGCAAGGGTATCTGGAGGCAGCAGGACCACCTCAAACTCAAATAACTACACCACAGTATCTGTTCTTCCTCTGTTTCTCCTCTCTCCCAGGCAGGTTTCCGAAGCTGCCACTTTCTTTTCTTTATAATTTCTTCCCTGCTTCTCTTTCTGACTTCATGTATTCTGTATAAAATTCTCAAAATTTTAATAGCCTCCTATCTTAGCAGAAGCAGAGGATGATTCTGCTGTCTTTCTAGGGCAGACATACAGGAGTCAAGAAATGCATGTATTCATACACTACCTCCACACAGCCCCCATAAATTAAAAAACAAAACAAAACAAGATTCTAGAGATCAACGGTATAAGCCCATGCAGCAGAAGATGCATGTCAGAGAGCTGTCAAAACATTAAGGACAAGGGCCTGCATCCTTTCAACACATTAAAGTCTAAAGTTAGTCACGCTCTCTCTCTCATTTAGACTTTTTCAGCACCTCCTTCAGGATAAGAAGATAGGCCACTTTCTTACCTTGAAAACACACCAATATATGTTTTTTATCAAAAACATTTTTGATAATTCATTTGCCAATGTCCGAATTGGAGTTGGAGTTCTAGCATATAATAAAAGATTAAAAGTGCTCTTCCTAAGTCAGACTGAAAAGATCTCACCAGAGGGAAAGAGTTCTGGCAAGAAAGTAGGTGGGTGGGGTTTTCTTAGTCCACTTTTCCGATGGAAGAGGCCACACAATAAAGGCATGACCTTCTGACCACTGGCTTTAAGAAATTTTCATTTATACCTTCTTTTTCCAGGTGCAATAGGAGGGGCACTTTTGTCACATTCCCTCTGACCCTTCCATTCTTTTCCTCTTGTCTCCTTTTCCCTTCCTCCAGAGGCCAGTTGGAGCTTTCACCCACCCTCCATTGTCTCCCATCATGCTGTGCAAAACAGCACCTGGGGCAGCCGGCAGAGCTCGAGAGTGGTCCAAAAAAAAAAAAAAGAGGAGGGAAGGTGGCGATTGGCTGGAGAGGAGGTAATGATTTGTAATTGCAATACTTTCATTACTGTCTTTTAGCTCTTTGCAGAGTAATGTCAAGAGCTTCGTCTTTGTAGTGTTATTGGCATTTTTCATCATATTCATGAAGTGTGGGTCAATTTTCTTCAAAAGGCGCACTTCGCCAACTTGCTACAGAGACAGACAGTAATAAATTCTACTAGTGCACTGTGAAGGCTTCGTAGCTGCAAGCAACAATAAAAAGCAATGAGCTGGGTGTCACTAAGTAACTCCAGTTTACACTGCATTTTCTTCTTTTATTGAAAACCCAGAATATGAATTTATTAATGAATACACTGGCATCCTTTGGGGGGGGGGGGGGGCAGTACGGGGGGGGGAAAGGTATGTGGGGGTGGGGGGAGGTGTGACACCATGTCAATTTATTTGGTATTCACACTGTGTGTGCCTATATTGTATTGTTCCATCATTTCATGGCCAGGCTTACCTTGTTAGGCTGTGGCCCTCCAGAAAAAACCTGAGCTCATATAGCAACACCTTGACGTGGATCTACAGCTGCTCTCGCTGTGCCTGTCTCACCTTTAGCCCCGGCTGTCTACTGCCGCCTTTCATTTTCCACATTCATACATCAATAAGCTTTGCATGCTGACACCTAATTTTGCAGGCTACTTTGGTTATGGAGGCCGTGTTTTGCATATCACTACCCACCCCCTTCTGACACCTACTGCCTTTAAAGGGAAATGAGGAGAAGAGAGGAAGAGGCAGAGGAAAGAGAGAGGAAGAGAGCGCAAGAAAGAGAAAGCTGCTTTTCTTCTCTGCCTAATCAGAGAGTTCTTTATATTTGTCAAAAGCAGATATGCCAAATCAACTTAATTGATTCCTCGGCGGCGCTCACGGACGATTTTTGAAGGACTGGGCTTGTGTTCCCAGACACACTGTTGTGTTTCCGACAAAAAGGAGGTTTCTCCCACAAATCAAATTTTGATGCCAATTAGTTAGCATTTTCCATTCCAATTAAATTGGAGACTTGGAGACCTTTCTCATTTGGGAAGACTTTATATATATTTTATATTAAAAATGCCCTTCAGGGGCTAATAAGCAAAGAGGGGATGTCCATGGGTGGCGACAGACTCTCGGGTGTGGCGGAGAGATGTGTGTTGTGGGCATTTTTCAGCTCCTTTCCCTTGCTTATTTCACAAAGGTTTGTCAAGCCCGTGGCAACCTGTTATATGACATCACAAAGGGTTTTACCTTGCAGTTAGGTGGCTAATGTCATTAGAGCCTTGACAATCCATAAAATGTTATAATCTAATAGTTTTTTTTCCTGCCATACCCCACCCTCCATAACCCCTGAGACCTCACTGTACAAAAAAGAGAATTGGGGATTGGGGAGGGAGGGGAAACAAGATTGATGTTAAACGGAAGAGGCTGTGGTTGCATTTTGAGATTAAACGAATAAACAAAAGCACAAAATTTAAAAAACGCCAAATGCAACAGAGATGCTCTTATCTGTACCTGTGAGCACTCAGTCGTAAGGACATGCCTGCTAATGATGTTTCATCAAGAATTTCTAAATCTACTAAATGAAGTATTTATCATGTGCACCAGAATACGTTAAGGGCTAGAAAGTGTCAGTTCACATCCAGTTGTAATTTTAATTTCATAGTAACTAAAATCAGTTTGAAATACCACTAGCGATGACAGTGTTCCTTTTCTCCTTTCTTCTCCCTCACATTCCCAACCCTCCTTTATGTGTCTCCTTATTTTCCCCTTTTGTACGGCATCAGTCTTTTTTTAAAAAAGTGCCGTTTGCTTCGCAAGGTCACTGTTTGGGAGGTAACCTTGGGGCAAATCTGGAGAACCTAAGTAGAGGGTTTGGACTCCAATCGCCAGCCTTTACCTCTGCTGCTTCTCTTACTGTCAGTACAGGCAGGAGCTCAAATTCGAAGCCCTGTGCACACCTGGGTTCACACACATAATCTCAGTGCCCACATTTTGCACCCTGAAGACTATTAAGGATATGAGATGCAATACACAATGCCTAGATTAAAATATGAATGACATGGATACAACACTTAAAACTTTCAAACACATTCTTCTGTTTTCACTCATTTATCCTCAAATCAACTGTGTGATGCTGGCAGAGTGGGTGCTCTTGGATGTAAGGGGCTCAGCTGGGGCCATCCTGGCAATGAGGAGTGGCGGCCTCTGTGTCATGGTCCATCCTCATAGGGTTGATGTGAATGAGGGTCAAGTGAGATAACATGCCTGCTATTTATTTTAAACTAGGATTTCAGTATCGTCTGGCTGACCCCAGTCCTCCTCTCACTTTCCAGATTCCTGCCAACACAACTTAATGTTTCTTTCCTTTTTTTTTTTTTTTTTTTTTTTTTTTTTTTTTTGTTGTCCGGGGGCCTCTCACTGTTGTGGCCTCTTTTTTTTTTTTTTTTTTTTTTTTTTTTTTTTTTTTTTTTTTTTTTTTTGGTGCACTAAGCAGCACATGGGATCTTAGTTCCTTGACCAATGCCTCGTGCAGTGGAAGCTCGGAGTCTTAACCACTGGGCCACCAGGGAAGTCCCTTAATGTTTCTTATAAGAGTGTTCAACATATGCTAGGCACCTTGTAAAGTGCTCTGCCTGGATTATCTCACTGAATCATCACAACAACTCAAATTGTGTCCCATTTTACAGATGAGAAAAGTGATATTCGAAGTGAGTGAGTACATTCCTGAAGGTCACACATCTAGCCATTAGGGCAGAGCCGGGGTTTAGACCCAAGTGGTCAGCCTGCAGTAACCAGCCTTTAGCCTTATCTCTCTTTGGACTCCCCAGAGACAGCATACAGTTCTTTAGGAGGGATTAGCGTCCTGGTGAGTATAAACAGGATTCATTTAGGCTTTTAAAAAAAATTTGTCCTTGTGGATACCCCTCCAGCTCCCGGTATGTGATTTTTGTACGGAAACTTAGTCCATTTCCACCATTGCTAGGGAACCAAATAACTTAAGGCCATAGACTCCTCTCTTGAGTATAATAATATTCCTTAACTACCCCAGGTGGGAATAACTAAATGGGGGAAGTAAAATAAAATAAAAACCATCGCACAAACCAAGGGATAGGGCATCGTGCATTTGGAGACTACAACTCAAGTTGCAGGTACAATGAGCCAGATACTGGTCCAAACAGTATGAGTACACATATGGGGAATATAGGACAATATTCAGCTAGGAGAAAGCTTCCTGCATAAGAGGGCTGGGTACGACATCCTCTGGACAGGCTCACCGCGGGCCATAAAAAGAGGAATTATGAGGACGAGTGAACGCTGCTCACATTCACACAGTGCCGCACTGCATTGTCAATTAGCATGCATGTTTCCATAATTGTTATACAAGGGGGAAATTTACAGTGTTAAATGGCCCTCAAATTCACACTTCCGTGTGAGTTTTTGTTTGGTGGTGTGTCTAGTATTAGCACGGATGACTGCCTCTGACATCTCTTTGCCTCTGAAGACAGGAACGACTAACATAAACAATGGGACAGGCACATCAGAGGAGAATATGCTACCTATTTGTTCTTCAGGCTAAGACCGATGCACAGATAGATAGATGACAGATAGATAGATTAGATACATATATAGATAGATACATAGATAGATAGGTGCATAGGTACAGAGACTGACTTATTTTTATTTTTTGCAAGGGGAAGTTTTTGCTGTTCTTATGTTTACCTGATGTTTATCATCCCTTCATGTTGGCCTCTGCTTAAAGAGGTATATTTTGGGTGCAAACTCACATTTTCAAGTTTGGCATTTCACATTGTGTGTGTCTACCTATGTCCAAGGAGAACAAGGGTGACTGTGACTAGAGGACTACAAGAGAGATTTATTTTAATCTCGAGAAGAATTCTTAAAAACAAAAATGAAAACAAAAAACTCCAAGAGTTGTTGTGAATTTCAAAATAGTTTAGTCCTCTATCAGTTTAGGTAATTTTGGATATGCTTTGGTTTGAAGACAGGGGCTGGAGGAGACAGTATCTCAAAGCCATAGTCCTTGATTGGCACGTGTATAACCCTCAGCTGTCATACACACATATATACTTATGGGCACCACACACAGACCCACACTTATGTTCATCTACCAAAGAGAGAAATACACAAATAACAATACGGGATCAATAAAAATCTTTAAGCTATCAGATAA
The DNA here is from genome assembly GCF_000442215.2 of Lipotes vexillifer. NCBI lineage: Eukaryota > Metazoa > Chordata > Mammalia > Artiodactyla > Lipotidae > Lipotes > Lipotes vexillifer. Next base: position 8,478,892 of record NW_006791012.1, on the reverse strand, counting down.
CCGAACGGTCCTCTATACTACAGAATATAAGAGAAAACCCTTGATGATTGGAAAATACTACACATTTATTTTACAAATCAGTAAAAATGGTTCAGGGAGGTTAAGTAAACTGTCCAAGGTCACACAGAAAGTTAAACTGATAATTACGCGTCACTATTTCATTATTTCCAAATTTACATTCACCCTCAAAGAAACAATATTTACTATTTCTAATGTTATTCGAAAGAATAGGTCATAAGTATAAAGAGGTACTTATTTATTACTTGTATCCCCACCTTGTTCCATAAATCACTTAAGATACTCAGGCATTTGCAAAATAACTGCCAAGTGAAGATGATGGTAAAATTTTGAGCAATATCATATGATTTAGACCAAATCCTTGTGTATTAGTTTAAAGTCAGTTACAAGATTTTATCATCACACCTTAATTTAAAAAAATAAATTAAATAAAATGTAAAATAAATAAAGAATAAATATTAATATTACCTATCTTGATAAATATATCAAGATAGGTAATGTCCCTGGACAGAATTGGAGTAAATATAATGGCTCTAGTCCTGGCCTCTAGACAAGAGGAAGCTGCTCTTTTTGCCTCAGTATTTTGTGTTTTAAGGAAATGCTGCAAAGTCACCTCCAAGCATCCGAGAGTCTCAGACATCAATACAGAACATAGTCTCATACCAAGGAGGCTTGAGAGTGAGAGTGACTTCAAGGACCAGAAATGGGGTTAGGTGATAGAACGATGGACACGGAGTAGATAATGCAGTACACTTCCCTTTCATCAGAGGGAAGAAAAATACAAATCTGACAACATATGTTTTGCCAATGATGTGAAACAAAGGGGACTCTCATATCTACTGGTGAGAATAAATTGAATCTATGATGCTATGCTGTATAAGTATGCTATGATGTATAAGGGAAGAGGCTGGGGGTTAAGATGTAAATTCAGAAGTTCAGGGTCAGGATGGTATTTAAAGTCAAAAGATCATCTGAAAAGAATGAGGAGGCAGACAGAAACAAGAAATTCAAAGGACTAAAACATGGGGGCTTCCAATATGTAGAGAGGTTAAAGATTTGAGGAAGATCTATTAAAAGAGACTGAGAAAAGAAGAAACCAGAGAGAGCGATGTCTCAGGAGTCAAGTAGAGAAAGTGTTTCATGACACTTTATCGACTGTGTAAAAGCTACAGGCAATTCAAGGAAGGTGAGGATTGAAACTGACCTGGCTTGTGAGCTGATGTTGGCTTACGAGATCACCCTTCTCAGGAGTTGCTGCCAATTAATAAAGGATCTTGGGAACTAGATGTTAATTATAGTAATAATAATTATTGTGTTATTAGCATATAACATAAGGCTGTGACAGCCTCTACGTGCCAAATGTCTTATATACACTAACCTAATTTTGTCCATACAACAACTGTGCAGGTAGATATAATTACCCAAAATCACAGATGAGAAAAGTTAGGTGCTGAAAGGTTAAGTGACTTATCTGAAGTCACCCAGCTAGCAAGTCTGAAACCGGGATTCTATATCTAAAATATAATGCAGGCTTGCCAACAGACCCCAAAGACTGAATGTCTAACATCTGGGGTGTCGTGAAGGCTATTGGGAGCAGCAGGCTTTGCCCCATTGCCTCAGCTTCTACTTGGTCCCATTCACCCAGTTTAGATAACCACCCATCCCTGGTTAGCCAGGGACAGAGGAGTTGCTGGGATGTAGGACTCTTGGCGCTAAAACTGGGAAGATCTTGGTCACCCTCCGTCCAGTGAAACCTCCCCAATGCCTTTCAAGGAGAAAGCAGCCGTAGTTACTTGCTGCAGGCTTTGCATTCCATGTGAGCTTCCCTGGGGGGGGTCCCAAGCCTCTGCAGAACTGTGACCTGGCTCTCCCATCTCCCTTCACCACTCCCGCTAAGTGGGACTCTGGAGCTAGGAACGAGGAGCAAGGTCACTTTCCCAGGTCTCTTTCACTGATGAACCTGTTCACTAGGCTCCCCTCGGCTTCCTGCTGCAGCCCTTTGGGAAACCCGAATGTGCACCCCCAGTGGTGCCAAGCCCCCAGCTCCCCTGGAAACTAACCGAGGCTTCCTGGGCATACTGGGGCCTGTTTGTCAAATTCCCTCTGATCTACCCAGCTAATGAGGTCAAAATAGCTATGTCCATAAGGGATACATTTTCTCAATGGGAACATATGCCTCAGAAAACACATTGAAAATATTTATCTTTTCTCGGAGCACAGGCAGAGCAATATAGAATACTAGCTTGTAAAAATGCTCTTTGAAAAGCAGAATAAAAAAATCATAAAACATAGGAAATGAAAAGGGAATCCTCCCAAACCATGCTGCCAGTTGCCATCCGGGAGATTTTCTCATTCCATTTGGAAAGCTTTGTTACAAGCTCAGTTGATAATATACTGAAGGAAACACACATGCCTCAGAGATCCTGGGCCTCTCTTGGGCTTGAGAGAGACCTCACTGCCCCTGCCGTGGGATGCTGGAAGGGAAGCCTTGCTTGGTCCTCACTGTGGCTCTCCTGAATCCCTCTGTCCACTCATACATCCCCCAGGTCTTCGCCCCTTTCATCCTCTCCGAAGCCCAGAATACAGATCACAGGAGGGTTCATCAAAATGTGGCCTGAGATCCCGGAGACAGCTTCCATGGGGACTGTACTGAGTTGCTAACTTCTGGAAGTCTGAGCCTTGCAGGAGAACTGAATTGCCCTGATTACACAGGGTTCTTCACAGAACTTAGGCCATTCAGACTCATGAACACTTCCAATTCTCTCTAGACCAGTGGTTCTCAACCAGGGATGGTTTTGCTCTGCCTCCCTCAACAGTTGACAATGTCTGGAGACATGAGGACATGATGACCTTATGGGCTGTCATAACCGGCAGAGGCTGGAGGGGCACATCTAGCAGGTGGAGGCCAAGGCTGCTACTAAACATCTTGCAGTGCACAGGACTGCTGCCCATGCAACAAAGAAGCATTGGGCCCAAAATATCAACAGTACCAAGGTTGAGAAATCCTTGTCTAGATACTTCCTTCTGTCCCATTACCTCAAATCCACCACAAATAGAATATATTTCATCATCATTTTCCCCAGACCTATCTCATCTCCTGATATCTTAATTTATGTCAATGGCACTACCATACTTAGTCACTCGACTGGAAATCACAGGCATCAATCACACACACACACACACACACACAGAGTCCCCATCTAAATAGTCACTAAGTCATGTGAATCTGCCCAAGGGAATACTTTTCACTTATTCTCACTTCAATCTCTACCAAATCTTATCTCTATCATTTCATATCTGAATCCTTGCACCAGCCTCCAGATTCTCTGCTGGTCTCTCTCTATCCCAACCTGTATTAGTCGGTGTAAGTTAACTGCTGTCGCAAACAATCCCAAACTCTCAGTAACTTAACACAGTAGATGTTTATTTCTTACCCACATAAAGTCCAATAGGCACCAAAGAGAGAGGGGCTCTGATCCACACATTCAGTGACCCAGGCCCCTTGCAACTTGTGGCAGCACCATTCCCCAGAATTTTGAAGTTTTCTGTCACATCTTCAGCTTCTGGCTAGAAGATGAGAAAGTGAATGTGTAGGATCACACACTAAGGGCCAGGCCTGACAGCGGTGCACATCTCTTCCATTAATTCTTAACTGGCCAGGACTCTGTCACCCAGCCTCTCTTTGCCACAAGGTGGAGTGGGAAATGTAGTCCAGTTTTATGCTCAGAAGGAAAAGCAGGGCTTCCCTGGTGGCGCAGTGGTTGAGAGTCCGCCTGCCGATGCAGGGGACACGGGTTCGTGCCCCGGTCCGGAAAGATCCCACATGCCGCGGAGTGGCTGGGCCCGTGAGCCATGGCCGCTAAGCCTGCGCATCCAGAGCCTGTGCTCCGCAACGGGAGAGGCCACAACAGTGAGAGGCCCGCGTACCGCAAAAAAAAAAAAAAAGAAGGAAAAGCAAAATGGCCTTGGTGAATTCATGACAGTCTCTGCCATATATCATTTCTGTACACTCCTGCCTAATCTTTCTCAAATACCATTTAATAACAGTTTACCACATTTCCATTCAGTTCAGAAACTTTATGAATAAATTCTCAATTATTTACTTAATAAAGACCATCATTTATGTAATAAAGACCTCAACTGCAACACCAATTAAAAAAACCTCCATCTGTTATTCCCATCACACCTGGCCCTGCTGCCCAATGAACCCATCACTGCAGGAACCTCTATCCCCAGCATACCATCTCCCACACCACCTATGTGCCTTTGCCTCTGGCTTTTCCCTATTCTGGAATCCTGTCCTTCACCTCTGTGAATATCCAGACCTACAAATCCCATCCTGAACTCTCCAGCATGCACTGACCTCTCGTTCTCTGCACCTCAATAATGAACAGCAATCTTGGACTCAGTGCTGACAACATCTCAGGAATGGTGCTAAGCATGGATACGCCACCGTCTTTTCATCTGCATGCTCTC
>NW_006791012.1:8456645-8474388 GCF_000442215.2 Lipotes vexillifer | reverse complement strand
CTCTCGTTCCCTCTTTCCAACAACCCATAGAGTAACTATTATTTGTCTTACTTTTTCTTTTAAAGAAATGGAAATTGAGGCTCAGGGAAGTAAAGCAACTTGCCATCACACGTCTGGCAAGTGGTGGGACCCCATCCTCCCAACACACCCACACTACCCCCGAAACGAACGCCCCCGCTGTCTTCTCCTGAGCTTCCTCTTACTGACATCTCCTTATGGGTCCCGAAAGAGGAAGAAAAATCTAATACAAATTAGGCAGTATCAGAAAGATGTCCTCTTACACTAAGGTCTTATGAAGGGAAGAAACCACCATCCTCCCTCTGGCTGAGCCTGAGCAGAAGGGTGAGCCAGGCTGCAAATCTGCTTCTGCATGGCATTCCAAACTGGGAGTCAGCAGGGACTCTGGCAGGCAGCAAAGAGTGTGTTCTTGCTAGATTATTTGGGCCAGGGGCCTGGCAGGCCCAGCCACCAGGGATGCAGCCATGGGTAGGAAGGTGAGAGAGAGGAAAGGGGAGCTGTGTGCTCTTGAAAGGCACATTCACATGTGAGAATGGGCTGCTGTGTGGGTGGGAATGTGTGCCCAGTCTGGCACCACAGAGACAGAGGAGGAACCTGGCTTCCCTGGGAGAAGAGCTGGCTTCGCCCAGGACCTGTGCAAAAAGCCCTTTGCATGCCAACCGCCGGTCCAACCATATGAAAGGAGGCTTTTTTCCTTAGTGGAGTAAACTTGAACAAGTTACCTTCCTCTCTGTGCCTCTGTTCCTTACATCGTAAAGGGGAATTAACTCATGACTTACTTCATAAAGTGGCTATGAGAATTACATGAGTTAATACATGCAAGGTGCTTAGAACCAAAGCTATTATTATTGTTTCTATATCTTGCAGAAAGGTGAAGCTATTCCATACCCAGCTGGAGCACATATTTAGTTTTAGCTTTGCCATCACAGACCACAGACCCGGAGAGTTAGATGAGTTCCTTGTTTACTACGAAGCATCATGCCCTTTGGTGACCTGGGCATCCTATCGCCCCTTCCTGCCTTACCTGCAGGGCAGTGGGAGTGAGATTCTCCATGAAGGGCAGTGAGGAGGACCTAGCTCACAGAACCTTCTACACCCACCCACCACGGCACCCGAAATCTAACCACTAGGGCAAGGTTCTTTGGGCTTCAGAAATCGTTCTTAATCATGTGGACATCAGAGATTTCCTGAGAATCTGATCACGTTAGGGACCCACCCACACCCACTCACACAAACTCATTTAGGCACATCGCAGCATTCTCTTACATGTGGCATGTAATTTCAGGACATTCAGAGACCTTCTAAAGTCTAGCCCAGTTTAGCAAATGCTGGCTTACGGGCATAAACTGCATAGCAACGGCACTAAACTTGGGGGTTTTCTTCAACAGCACTTTTATGCTGAGGGAAGGAATGGGCGCTAACGGTTGCAGATTGTCTCATGAGGAGGAGAACCTCGAGTGGGGACTTGCCCTCAGCTGAGCCCCAGCCGCGCCCAGAAGGGGCCACTGCTAAATCCCATACCTCTCCCCTCTGTGCTCACAAAGCTTTGCCACCACACCTTCCTCAGGACCCTACTGGTTTATTACCCTCCCCTGCCAGCATCCCCAAGAGTCGCCTGGGAATCACCTGTGACTCGGCTGATGCGTCCACCTGTGCCAAGAAGGCTCCTCTTCCTCTCCCACCCAGTGAAGGGACACAGAGAGCGCTGCTAGGACACTGCCATGCCCCTGCCCCAGCCCACCGCCTCAATCCCAGGACACTCCATCCTTCGAGACCATCACCATGCCCTACCACTTTCCTGCAGCCTTTTAGATTCTTCATTCCTGGGGTGGTCAGGAGATGGGGGACAAAATCCTTGAATGAATTCCAGAATAAAAAGCACTCGACTCTGTCCACTGTGCTTCCTCTTCACCTGCAGAACCCACAGGAGAAATCAAGCAGGCTCTCATGGCAACTTGTGTTTCCTGCCCTAAGTAAACTGTAAAATGCGTTTGGAAACAGAATGAGCACCTTGGACCCTGAAGCTTGCCCTAGTCCTTCCCTTTGAAAAGGGACACAATGTATAGTCCACAGAAGTAGAAAACCTCGTGCTGGAGTCTAAAAGTCAATCTCCTCTGCAGCTCTGAGCCCACAGAAGGAAGGTTCTCCACGCTGGGACCTCAGCCATGTGCACAGAGGGTGAAGTGAAAAAGCTGCTGCTTCTCGGGCATTACTCAGGGCAGCCTGCCGGCAAGGGGGGACAGGGAAAAGACCAGGGTGAAAATGGAAAGGAGTTTGGTTTTTTCTTTCCGGTACGCGGGCCTCTCACCGTTGTGGCCTCTCCCGTTGCAGAGCACAGGCTCCGGATGCGCAGGCTCAGCGGCCAAGGCTCACGGGCCCAGCCGCTCCACGGCATGCGGGACCCTCCCGGGCCGGGGCACGAACCCGTGTCCCCCGCATCGGCAGGCGGACTCTCAACCACTGCGCCACCAGGGAAGCCCTGGAAAGGAGTTTTTACCTTTTTATACAGAACCGTGCTACTGCTGGTGTCACTCTTCAGGTTTCTCAGCAGCAAGAATAGGTGACAAAGGAAACCAGGTAAAGGGTGTGGGTATCTGAGGCCTTTCTAAGCACAGTTGTGACCGTAAAGACTTCGTTGAAATACCCAATATGGGAATCGTGTCAGGTGGATTCTGAGAGTTTTCGGTGCATATGCTCATGTCCACCCAGATGTGTTTGGGAACACACATCTGGCATTGTACAAGCCTTTGTATATCTGTGTGTGCATCTGTGTTTGCACTCATGGGTTTGGAATTGATGTCAGGGTCTACTTATGTAGGTACATGTTCAATTAATATAGTGAGAGAAGAAAATAATTTTGTACAAAGCAGTAGGAGTGTTTTACAAAGCAACAGTGCTATTCTTTAACAATCCTACCTTCTCTTTTCCGCACCTTTAAATTCACCTGGAGAAAACACTGGTGTCCCCATTCAATGATGGAGAGGGTACTGCTTTTGAATGGAAATCAGGGCATTACCTCAACCTGACAGTATAAACCAAGAGTCAGAAAACTATAGCCCCTGTGTCAAATCCAGCCCACCAGTTTCCCCTACAACAGCAGAGCTGAGTAGCGGCAACAGCGACCACGTGGATCATTCTATCCGGCCCGTTCCTGTAAAGTCTGTACCCTCCTACTATCAGTCTTGCCTTTTTAGGATACGCCACCCCCAGGGTCACTAGTCATGTCACTAAGGCTGAAACTGAAAACAGAGCAGACTCCTGTGTGCTCAACTTTAACCTAGAATTCAAGTTCAATAGCACAAGTTCTCTGGGAAGCCACTGGGATGTTCTTTCTCCTGTGGCTCATATTTTGGGTGGAGGAACTCTGAGTTCCTCCCTCAACCAGTGGAAATGCTGACGGCAGGGCACTGAGTCCCCGAGCAGGTGCAGAAACCAGCTGACCATGAACTCTGGACCGGCTCCTTAATATCTCTGGGCCTTTGTATGCCAGCAACAATCACCCAGCTTGTAGTCACCTTGGATAAGGGTAGTACCGTCTTTAAGGGTGTGCTTCCTCTGAATCAGTTAAACAATCCTCCTTCCTCCATCCTTATTGGGGACACAACTGAGGCCCCCTTAGAATCCTGGACACTCCTGAAGTAACCCTGAAAGAAATGCTGAGTTCTATGAAGAAATGTAGTTTAAATACATAGATCACTATGACTATGATACGTTAGACCATTTTTGTCTGTGATGTTGACAGACCTCTCCAATCATCAAATTTTTCTGAGGGAAGCAAATCCAGAGAGATGGATACAGGCATATTGGGCCCTTAGTGCTACTGATTACGCAGAGTCAGAAGACAGAATCTTTGGGAATGGTGAGCAAATATATATTGATATAGAGTACAGCCTCCTCTCATGGGAAACCCAGCCTTTTCTTCTGAGCGGACCAAGATTCAGAAATCAGATTTTGCTAGTCACTTAGCTGAGAACCTGAACTATGTCACAGAATCCCTGTGTTTGGCTTCCTCGAAGCTAAAACATGGCATGTGATCAGCTTTCCTGCTGGCCATCAGGGGACTGCAGTCCATAACCTGTGTAAGCCTTGACCTTCTCACCCTAGAGATGCTGAAAAACAGATCAAGGCCTGGCAATATCTTCCCCATCCGGCCCTGTTCCAAAGTTGCAATCAATATGCAACTCAATCTCCCTTAACTCTGACATTAAGAAATAATGAACCCAGTGTCATGCTGTGTGCCATGTTTCCTAGAGGATGGAGGGAAGAGATTTGAGGGCTTGAGCTGGAGGTGACCTCATCCTCTGGCCATGCTCTGCTTTTACAATGGCGATTCCTCACACTCCTTTGCAGAGCTGCAGCCTGTGCATCTGACTCTGCACACGCTGTCTTTCCTAAAGAGCCACTTATTATGACACACAATGTGCATAAAGGTTGGAACCATCCACTGTACTCTGATTTGCTATAACTGTCACTTGTAATGCTTGCTTCTCATTTATACCCAAAATGGAATTCTCCAGCATGGCACCAATACCACCAAGTACCCTTCCAGAAGGGAAGGATTTGTTTTCAGCTGCTTCCCTTCTCAGCTCTGATAGGAGGCTGCCTAGAAGCAGGGGCTCCAGACCCTGTCCTGGGGCTGTGTTGGAAAGCAGACAATGAGCGTGGTGGTCACCTTCAAGGGGCACTGTGTGCTCGTAATGAAGGGCGGAGCTCTTGCTAGGAGCCTGGCGATGACTGGGGAGGGGCAGACACCCGCCATCACTGATGTCCCCAAAACAACTGACAGGCTGAGATAAATCAGTTTGTGTAACCCCCCAACCTTTCCACCACCCCTGTGGGAAGGAGGGAGACCTTGTTGTCTCTGAGGAGGTGAGCAAAAGAAGAGGCGAAGGGAGATGGATGTTTCCCAGGCACACTGATCCTTCAGTGTAAAATCAAGAAAACAGAGGCCGGAGGGAAATGGGATGAGGCAAGCACTTTGTCAGAAAAAAGGTTTCCTGCAGCATGAAACTGTATTTAGGGGAATATACCTTAAGAAGAGGCACACTCTCTAATCCAACTGCATTAGCCCCTCCACAGGCTGATTTCCCAGAAGGTACCACATCTGCTAAGGCTCAGTTTACTGAGCCAGAATTGGATTTCTGTATCTATCTAGGTACCCTGATACTAGGAAGAGGGGCATTCTTGGTCACAGAATGATATAGGGCCCAGGAGCCATCAAAAGAGGGAACATGTGAGGGTCTCTGGCCAGAGCAGGGTTAGTTGTCTGGAACTGTCAAAGAGCAAAGGCAGCTCCATCCAGGCCGGAAGTTGGACAGTGGCACAGTAACACATGCGGGCTAAGCTGTGTTTGGTCAGGCCTGGTTTAGAGACAAGAGTCCTGGATCTGAGCCCTTATTCTGCCATTCTATGTGAGTCTGAGAAATCACCGGCTGTCTCTGCTCTTCCACTCCTCACTCTGTCCAATGATGGACAGAAATTCTATCTTTCAAATTCCTTCTCTGGGGATGTTGGTGAGAATATTCTTCAGACTGCCCTGTGAAGATGGTCTCATGCTTATAAAGACTGTTTCTTCCTGAGTTACAACAAAACTTTCCCAGTTAGTATTTCCTCTCAAGCTTAAGAATAGGCCATGTAATTTCACAAATGTGGCCCCAAAGAAAGCACCACCCAAGGCCATTTGTGGGCAATTTCTCTCTCGCACATTTGGAGGATAATAGCTTTGGGTTCTAATCCAAAACATGTATACGTCCCTGTGTGCAAGAGGGGATGGAGGAGGAGGATATAGTGGAGTGGAGGGGAAAGGCACAAAAAAAGTAAGATGAAGGGGCTGTGGAAAATGGAAATAGAGAAAAGAGCCAGCTGGAGATTAAGCAACTACAACACAAGTGGGACTAAACTCACGAAACTGGTGGAAGAACTCACTTGGAAAAGCACTGTGATTTCTCCTGGAGAAGCCACCAGTGAGTCTGGTGTGATAATTTTTAAGAACCTGGAGACAAGTGCTGCCACGAAAGGTGATAACTGCTAAAACACAATCATACTTATAGCCTTCTGGTCATCTGCTAAATGTTCTCCTGATTATATTTCAATCCTGGTTTCTTTGCGATGCCCTGTCTCCCATAAGCCAGGTTGAGCCTTCCATGATTATGTCATCTCATTTGGACTTGTACTATTTGGACTATTTGGACACTCTTCCTCTCGCGCATGCTTTCCATGGAATGGCCATTGGAGGAGCTGTCAGGAATAAAGGCTGATGCTATCCAGGCTCACTGCCTGCTGATGACCTCCACATGATGTCTGTAACACGTGTCCTTAACATGCTGGCTTGAGGGCCTCACTATAGTTCCCATGCATGTTTCTATTTAATGAAGAGAGCCAAGTGATTCTGGAGATGAAAGGAATTCAGGAGATGAAAAATACACACTTAGCACTTAAAAAAAAAAATTCCATTCCAAAGACGGAGATGTCAAAGGAAGGACATAGGGCAATATGATGGGTGGGGTTCACTGTAGCAGGCTTCAGACCAGAAGTGAGAGTGAAAGTGGGTGCCTCTAGCAAAGGCAAACACCAGATTTGAGGGTCAGACTATCTTATCAAACTGGGGCTGCAACACATATATGGGAAGTGAGGAAATGTATTCAGTAGAATTAAAATCTGTAACACCTAGGCTTCCCTGGTGGCGCAGTGGTTGAGTCCCACATGCCACGGAGCGGCTAGGCCCGTGAGCCATGGCCGCTGAGCCTGCGCGTCTGGAGCCTGTGCTCCGCAACAGGAGAGGCCACAACAGCGAGAGGCCCGAGTACCGCAAAAAAAAAAAAAAAAAATCTGTAACACCTAGAGCTCCAGGCAGGAAAGCTTCTGGGTTCACAGTGGTCCACAAGCTGGAACAGAGGGAATTAAAGTGGAGGTGAGAGCACCCCAGGGCCTGATGTCCTGAGATGTCTCTTCCATTAAGCCCTGGGTCACTGATTAAGCCCAGAGTGCTCAGTAGGCTGCTTTTAAGGTATCTTTAAATAGAAACACGCATAACAAGATTATGTGTTTATTAGTTGACAAAAATGTTAGGACCAGAGGCTCACAGGAACCTAACCCTGAATTTCCCCTAGGAGCAATGGTTCAGTGTTCACTAATTCAGTATTCTGGTGACTTTAGAGAACATGGTTACTGCAAATAATGAGAGTCATGGGAGGCCGATGGCAGAAGCGAGGGGGGTGGGTACTAGCACGGGGGACTTCTGTGTTTGACTAGGTAAAGAACAGAAGACAGAGTTGGAAAGTAGCGGACCCAGCCATGGAGAGCTGAGAAGCCAGCGGGAAACGTGGGACTAAATATGCCAGCTTGTTCAGGATGGTCCCTATCCCTGCATGCCGGAGGGGGAAACAGCTTCTCCCAGAACCCCGTACAAGTTGCTGCTACCTAAGAACAGTGCGGTGATCATTAATTAATAAGCACATTGAAAACCTAAGCAGACAGACCCACAGTTAAGGGGCTGCAGAGACCCAGAGAGGGTATCTCAAGGGGCTGCCTCTTTGCAGTCCAGTTTATGACTCTTCAGGGAAGGCTAAGCTACAGACTTATTATTTTCCTTCTGGGACTAAAAAGAGAACCGTAGTTTCCTGCCCTATTAAGCCTCTGACTTTCATGATCATTAAAATACCTTTAAATACTTCATTTCTCCCCCTTAAAGTGTTCCAGGCATAAGGGAAGCTATTAGTGAATTAATAGGAAGTAACCTTGTTCCAAAATAACAAACACATGATGCCATTTGAATTTGGCTTCTCTCTTCTTCCCTTTTGGGTGTTCAGAAATAGCCACTTACAAACACATGAAGGCATTTGCCTCAGTGGTAAATATGTCTTTCGTGTCGATTTCAGCAGGCAACTCTCTGCAGACGTGCACATGTGTGCTCATTTCCTGCCCTCCAAAATTATTTTTTTGGGTTTTGGACATATGGTGAGCGATAGTTGGAATAGTTATTCAGGGCGCAGACTCTCCTCTGGGATCCGTGGGACAAATCTTGCTCCTTCTGTCAAGTCAGAATCAGCGAGAATGTATTGAGCACTGCAGCGGGCAAGGGGTTTTAATCGTGTGTGCGTGCTCACCACCAATCTCATAATAAAATCATTTTCAGTCCTCTATGGCATGTTAATGGTCAAAGGGATAATAACTAGTGAAGCAGCTCACAATTTGTAAGAGCTTAACTATCATCCAGGTACTGTTCTATGCAGGTATTAAGTAATTTAATTCTTAAACAACTCCAGGAAGTAATTATTAATATTATTGCCATTTTATAGATAAGGAGACTTGGACAGGGAGAGTTAGTCTAGGCAGGTAACTTGTCTAAATCTAGAATTCAAAAGATGGATAGGGCTGTGATCCAACTTATTGACATTTAATTTGAGTTTGAGTTTCATTCTCTGTGTATTCTCCTCTCTCTTGCAAACTTCCACCTCTCCTGAGAAGGGAGCCAAGCCCTGGGTGCCCCCTGGGCTCTGGAAGATTTGCGTAGCAGGTTGGAAACTGAAGATTCTGAAGTGCCCCTTCTTCTTGTCTTCCATGAAAGCCTCAATCCATAAATAAGGGGTTATTGTAAACTCCTGGGGCACAGAGAGAAGTGAGTAGTTCTGAGGGAGCTAGAGAGAGGAGAGACGGCTCCAAGACTGGGCCAAAGAGTATGCTAGCAAGTCCCGGGAAGGCAGAGACCCATGCCCCACTCCCAGGAGTGCAGGACCTCAGAGAAGAACATCTGTGTGGTCTCTCCAGGAAGGTTGGACCCTGGGCAGTGAGACCCCCCCCGCCCCCGCCCCTGCCAGTCTAGGTCCTGCAGGCTCTGCAAAGCCTGAGAGTGATAGAGTCACCCACCTTCCAGGAGGACATGGGCTTGGAGAGAGAACAGATCTGAAATAAGCATGGTGGATTGAAAACCAGAGGCTCCTCCTCCTTTTTCCAGCTACAGGGAGACTTAGAACCCCCAGGAAAGAGGAGAAATCATCACTGAGATGGAATTTACCATTATTCTGGGCAGACAGCAGCTTAGAGTCAGATTTTATTTGATTTAAAGAAAATTATGAAATGGGCAGTTTTTGTAGACCAAGTTGGTGGTGTGAGAGTCTTCTACCATTTACGAAGTGTTTAGAGAAGACTCCACAGAGGAGGAGGGAGGACCTGGACTCTTAAGGGAAGAGTCAAGGCTAGGGAGGCAGAAGGAAGGACAGAACCATCTGGCCAGATACAAGAGAGGGGCCACCATTGAGGACAGAATGAAAGCACAAGGTCAGAGCACAGGCCACGAGCGGCCCGGGCTGGAGTGGGGGGATGAGGCCTGTGGGGAGATAAGGTGTGAGGGGCTGTGTCTCCAGACGGGGGTGTGGGCTTGCCTTTAGGCTCACTCCACTAAGGCCTGCTCTGCCGGCACACTGTGTCAATACACTGGCAAGAGTCACTTTGAGACAAGGCTATTGGGCATCATTCTGTCCTACCAAGCAGTCTTATGTCTTCCTGACTCTTGACTCCGCCCATGCTGTTTCATCCCTGCAATACCTGTCCCTTCGTACCCACCCCAACCCTTCCTCAGCATCCCCTCACCCTTCCCCAAACCCCACAGATAAGTCACCAAGATCCTCGCTGTCATTTAAGGCTTAACCCAGCCACCACCTCAAATACAAAGCTCGCTCTGACCCCTCAGGGGACCAGCCCTGTGGTTACACTACTCTCTGCTGGACTGCGGTTCAGTATCTTTTCATGCTGTCCTGTTCTTCTGTGCACTTCATAATGGCAGGAACCACATCATTTTCACATCGGGACCCTCACAGTGCCTGGCACATCCAAGAAGGGCTGATACTCCCTGGGTGAGCATTGCAGAGCTGTGGTTGGCTGCACACAGAGGGAAACGTCTGGGCGTTTTATGAACAATCCTCACCTCTGCACCCTCTGTCCATGGTGCACCCAACCCCCAGGATGGTGGTCACTCCTCTGGGTCATTGCTGGAGGGGCTGCTCAAGGGCAAGTACATGACCTGGGCAGGTGACAACACATCATCCATTGTCTCTAGTGTCACAACAGAGCACAACCCCAGGGAATGAGATGCAGAAGGGAGAAGTCTTGACACAGAAGGTGCAAAAACCAACCAAACTGTAGGACATAGAACTCAGAGTAACGAGGGCAGCTGTGGGTCACAGGCACACTGGAAGGCCTCTGAGCATGTGCGGTAGCATAGAGCTCAGGGTTTCAGGACAGAGGAGGGCAATGCTGTCAAAAAAGGAGGGGCAGACGTGGAAAATCTACCCCTCCCTGGAGCAGAGGACTGGAGAAGCAGCAGGGCATGGCCTGGGGTAATGCTAGGAGAATCAGGCCTTCGGGTGACTCCAAACAAGAAATCAGTCCTTCCCACTGCAGCAGGGACACGCAAGAGAAGCAGTCCACTTTGATACAGAAACGGCACAGGATTTCAGTTCAGGGGAATTGGGCTTGCATTTTGACTCAGCCACTAATTAGCTGTGTGACCCTGGTAGCGTCTTTGACTCTACCTCTCTGAGCCTCCATTTCCTCATCTATAAAATGAATGGGTTGAACTCCAGGGAGATGATTACTATAGCCCTTTTTAGCTATAACAGGCTAGGATGTTATTTAAACCCATCACAGCTGTAATGTGACAGCCTTCTGAGGCTTTCCTTCTTGCATACGGTCCTACATCTACGGGAAGAGGGAAAACACATGCATTGTAACCCAGAAGCATTTGGGGAAATGGTATAAGCAAAGCATCTAAGACATTTATCAAGAAAATCTGAATATCAACCATCAAGCCCCAGGCCTGAGAGGAGCTGGGAATATTTCAGGGCACATTAACCACTGTTGTGGTAACTAATTATGCACATTGACTTTGAGTCTGTTTCAACAGTCACATCTCAGAGTGTAATTCCTACACTGTTTCCAGGGAGGGAGGGACCTGAGCAAACGCTAGTGAGTCTTCCTAGAGTCTGAACTGAGGACTGGTAATAGCTGGCATTTCAATAATGTAGCCTTTTGTTTCTTGAAAAACTGCTTAAAAGTATTCAACTCCCCCATCTCCGATCCTCCTCTGAAAAAGAAAACCGTAAATATGATTTCAATCCATTGCGTTAATATCAGGATGCACACACAGAAGTCTCTGGGATCCAGTGTCGAGCAAAAACCCATCAGTGATGCCAACGACTTACAAGAGAAAGAAGGGCAGTAATGCTTTCAGGTCTCTCGAGAAGTGAGAGTTCAGTGGTCACTTGCTCTAAATACAGAAGGTAAAAAAAAAAGAACTCATGCATCAGTGTGATGTTATTTGAAAATAAAAGCTGATAAAAATGTATTGGAATAGTTTGACGGATTTGAATGTGTATCTTCCCCTAAAATAATTTATCTCTGCAGA
Organism: Lipotes vexillifer; assembly: GCF_000442215.2. NCBI lineage: Eukaryota > Metazoa > Chordata > Mammalia > Artiodactyla > Lipotidae > Lipotes > Lipotes vexillifer. The sequence goes on along the minus strand of NW_006791012.1, from coordinate 8,462,969 downwards.
GACAACCGTCATTGAAACCGCTGGCTTAACTGATCTAAATTCCCACTGTTTGCCATTTGCTCAAAACCTTATCCATGTCCCAATTAAAATCTCTGCTGGCAAACACTATGAGAGATGTCAGAGCAATTTTCATAAAAGAGTAAAAGAAGGAAACCACACAGAATTTTTAACAATGTATTAGTTGGCATGAAAGCAAAGAGTGATACACGTGGGTCACGCTGGGGAGTGGGCCCTGGAAGGATTTTCTTATCATCAAAACTTGGCCGTCTTAGGTTGGAGAGTATATCCAATCAATCAGTCAATCAATCAATCATTATTTACCTAAAGTATAATAGGGGAAATAGCTAATATCACAATTTTTTGGAGGTAGAGGCTAGGCATACGATATAAGGCCTTGCCATTCAGGGTGGCCTTGTACCAGAGCATCTCAGTATCACCTCAAAGTCTCAGGTCCCACTCAGGCCTACTGAATCAGAATCTGCATTTTAACAATATCCCCAGATCAAAGGGATTCATATCTTTATTAAGGTCTGACAAGTGTAAGCAGTAGGCATGAATTCAAGAAACTAAAAGTAGGTGTGTGTGTGTGGGGGGGGGTGCATGTGTGTGAGGGGGCGTGTGTTGGAAAAAAATGTTTGAGTACAGACCGTAAATGTGGAGTTGGAATTTTGAACCCATCCAGTGTATTCCAGAGCCCATGTTCTTAGCCACCAAGCTGTTCTGCCTAAGAGACCGTTTGTATGTGAATCCCATATCCACAGTCTCCACTTGAATATCTCCAGTGACAGGCATCTCACTCATTCTCAGGTGGCAACCTATTCCATTTTCAGTAGTTACATAGCTCATTTTTCAAAGACCTGGAATGACTTGGATATTGTGATAAACTGACACCTTGCAGGGGTCCTGGATCTCTCTGAAAAACATACAAATATCTTATCCCTTTTCTCCACTCAATCCTTGAAGTATCTGGTGATGGCTCTTGTGACTGCTCTTAGACTGGACTGTCCTTTGCAAGGATATGGTTGTCAACTCCAGGCCATGACTGCCAAAGAGAAATCCTTTGGCAGGCTAGCCCTGTGACCCTGGGCACATTACTAAACCTTAGTGTATGTGTCAGTTTTCTCATCTCTAAAATAGGATGAGAATAGTACCTGCCTCGAATGTGTTTTGTGAAGAGCGGATAAAATAATCCATATGATGCCCCCAGTCAATGATCAACAACACATAGTAAGTGCGCAGTGAAGGCCAGCTATTATTATTCCCAGCTTAAACACTCTTTGTTCAAGAAAGGCATTAGAAAAAAAGCAGAGTTTAATTGTATCTTTAAAAGATGTAATGTTAAGTGCAGAACGTAAGTCAGCCAAAAGGGCATTCTGGAGCAGCAGGGACCTGAAAGCACCAAGTATCAGAGTTGGAGATGGTGGATTAAAAAACAAAAGCAAAAGAAAGTGGTATAGTCTGATGAGAGTAAAAGGTTTGTAGACCAGTGAGAGAGAGAGCTAGACAGGTAAGTGAAGGACAGATGATGCTTTTCCAAAGGGTGACTCTGAGAAGGGCGGGTTGAGAGCTAAGCAACATGAGACCACCAGAGGCACCTTTTAACTGAATCTGGAGCCTAAGCAGTGGCTCAGAGGAAGGTACGGGGTCTGATGTCACAAGGCACACACCTGCCCTTCGTATTTGGTTGGCCCATATTGTATCGCTCATACTACCTTGCTTTTGACCTAGAAAACCAGCAATTTCATTTTGTTCAAGCAAATACAAGTCCCTTCCCTGCCTTTAACGCATAAGGGAGGTGTGGCTTGTCAGGAAGACAAATCTACCTTTGCGCCCCTGCCCCACCCATGACTTCCTCAGAGGCTGAGGGAGCCTATGGAAAAGGGATTTGGAAGCAAAGGCGTGACATGCTGAATCATCAAAAGGCATGTTACTTTCTGGGTGTCCCAGGGCCCTGACACCACGGTGACCAGAACAGCTTTGTCTCATGGATCCACTTTCCAGAAGCACCCACAGTTTACTGCTGATGTAGGCACCCCAAGAACCTTCTTGCCTTCTGCCCAACTCCAAGACTCTTGCCCAGGCTTTAAAATGTTAGCTTTGCATAGAGCATTCGCAATCATTTCGGTAAAAACTAAATTCAGAACAAAACAAAACCCTGGGCTCCTTCTGACAGCCTGAAAGGACAGTTTAGGAAAAAAGTAAGAGGGAAGCAATTTATTGAGAAGGGAAAAAAAATGCTAACAAGATATTTCAAAATAATGGCAGCTGCATGCACTTCCAGCGTGAGGGCCTCGCCTGGGCCCATTTTGGTAACGACGGGAACTGCTGCTTTTCCTTTCCCAGGCATATGTTTAAAGCGCCCTGCAAATGATTTCATGTTGGATCGAGCTCCACTACTCACAATTCATATTTGGTCTAAGTTACAGTAAATGTTATTTCAAGGTTTACAAGTTAATTATTACAGTATAGTATTTACTCCATTATATAGAAATTACTGCAGTATCTAACACCTAAAGGGTTTTCCCCCTCGCATATGAAGGACAGAGAATATTTTAGAGTTTTTTCAAGCAGAACAGGGCTCACTGGGGTGTGTGTGTGAGTGTGCATATGGGATGGGGGCTGGGGAGACGGTACACAGAGATTTGCCGGCAAAGGCCCACGTTCTTTAGGATGTAGGTTACGGGGAGCACTGGTAGCTAAGCCTACTTTAGCCGAAGTCCCAGGAAATAGCACATCCTATCTGTAGGGGCTAAGGAGATCGTGCTGACGCCTGTAGATATGCAAGAGGTCCACGTCACCTCCCACGTGCCCTCGATGAACAGTGCAGAACAAAAAACCCTTTTGACCTACAGATGAACAAAGATTGGGTTTACTCACCTCTGGGAGGCAGATGCCTGAGAGACCTCAACTGCAATCTGGCTCACCCTCTTCGGGCTTGTTGTGGAGGTTTAAATGGTCTCCTTACATACAACCTCCCACCAAACACCCCACCCTTGCCGCAGAAGGGTCAGCAATGAGACACCTGGTAGCCCCCTGCTCTGGGCTACATTTACACCTCTTTGCTCCATTCCAACTGAGTTCTTTGTTCTGGCTGCCAAACCCAAAATGGATTCCACGAGCATCCTGCTTCCCAAATGTTGGTCCAAATGGCAGCCTGCAGGTCTGGGAACCCTAGGGGCCTGACAGGCAGTTGAGCTGAATGACAGGCTTGGGATCAAACTCCACATTTTGTTCCTCTGGCTGCAGCCCAGCATCTTGGGCTAGTCAGCCGCAGCTTCCTCTTGAAATGGTCCATCCTCCACAGAAGCCCAAGCGCCATTACCTTGATGGAAGCTGAGCAGACGGAAAAAGAGAATGTGGCAATCACAGAAACATCATGTTCCCAGACCCTGGCCCCTCTTCAGGAGGACAGAAAATGGTGATCAGTGTGACCAGGTGAGTCGGTGTACACTGAGTGAACACCCTCTTTCTAGGCCTGAGGTTGGCACAGCTGGAAGGAATAGTGGTCGGTACTTCTTGTGCATGCTTTCTCCAAATGCAAAGGATTCCATGGCTCAGCCTTCTCACTGTCACGGAGGCAGAGACACGGGGGGTGAAGGGAGAGAAAGTGCTAGTGTGTTTTATCCTAAAGTGCTCTTGACACACTTCCTCTTGGCAGGTGGAGGAGGAGCCTAACACTGGAGGGCTGAAGTGAAAACGCTCTTGGAACTGGCTCCTAGAGCTCACAGGTGGGCTTCCAGTTTTAGGAAGGCTCCTGTTACGCTACAGCACAGGACCTGCCTTCCTTGGACCCTAGCAATTGTTCAAGAGACCACTGTTTGGCCGATGGACACTGGAGGATGATTTACCCCAGAGCTTGCTCATTCCCCTGCCCCTCACCTTAATCGCTTAATCACAATAATCGCTGGCTCCTTACCATCCAGGTACACCCCTCTCCCCTCTGCCTCTCACCCTTCCAGTCTAGTAATCTTTGCAAAATGTACATCTCATCACATCTAACTGTCCTGCTTTAAATCCACCAATAGTTTCCCATGAGTCTCAGCATAAATCCCACTTCCTTGAATGGCTAACCACACCTCACGTGGCTGAGCTCTGCCAGCCCCTCCCGCCTTCCCTCTACCATTTTCTTTCCTGCAGTTCTTAAGGTCCAGCCACTCTGGCCTTCTTTAACCCCTAGACCCTACACCTGCCCCTCCCTACCTCTGGGAGTTTACTTACGTTGCTTTCGCCAGCTTCCCCATGCCACTCCTCCCTGACCTCCTTCCGGTGGCTCTCTGTAACCTGTCCTTCAGATCCCAACTCAGGGATCTCCCCTGACATCTGGACTCAGGCAGTTCCTGCCCTGGCCTTTCCCACGATTCATATAAACCCTCACGCTGAGCACTCATCTTACTCTATTGTATTCAGTTGTTAACTATCTTTCTGCTCTGCTGGACCATAAGCTCTCTGAGGGCAGCTGTCTCATTTGTCCTGATCATTCCCGGCAACTAGTAAAGTGACTGGCAATGGTAATACGTATTTATTGAAAAGATGATGTTCTTGAGTGAATTCCAAGAATACTTAGCGAAAAAAGTAGGCAGTTCAGTGTATCAACTGGGTGGAGAAACATGGCAGGAATAGTAAGGAGAGCTAATATGTACTGGGCACTTACTATGTGCCAAGCACTGTACAGCTGTTTAAGTTTCCCAACAACCCAATATGAGATAGGTGCTCTTATTGTACCTCTTTTGAAGAATGAAAAACTGAGATGCAGGGACAGTAAGTAATATGACCCTGGGTACCTGGCTCATAAGAGGCAGAGCCAGGAAGTAATCCCAAGCAGTTGGGTGCAGAGTTAACACACCTGTAACCATTCCGCTAGGCTGACTCCCACTGAGCTCGATGTGGGAGAGAATAACAGGCATCAACACACTTCAGTCCTTTCTCTCCTTCTGCTTCCAGCTCCCACTGTCTCTCTGCAAACAAGCCCTTGTTTAATGAACATATATTTAATGTGAAGAGAGAATAAAACTTATCAGCTCCACGATTGCTTCATACACACTCTTTTACTACCTGTCACATCTTAACAATGTAGTCAAAGCATTCTCAGCAGCAGAGATAATTAAAACAAAACAAAAAAGGTAACAAGTTTGGGCAGAATAAATGGTTATTGGAGAGATGGACTCGCCTTATTAGTCCCGACCAGCCCTACAAGTGCTGAACTCAAGCCTTCTGGAAAGAAGGTGCCTCCTGACCCTTCCCTGCTCCCCCCACTTCCCTCCCCCAAAATGCACCTTCATATCACACACACACACACACACACACACACGCACGCACGCACACACACATTTGGACTAGAAAGCAAGGTGAGGGCTGTGGCAGCTCCTAAGACTCACTAGAAATTCTATCAGAAAGCAAAATCCCCAGCAGAGTTTTAACATCAGCTGTGCCCAGCCATCAGATTTCAGAGAGGGGATGGGGAGTTGAGAGAAGAATACACGAGAAGCCTCCATTCCTTGCTGGTCTCTAAAGTTACCACCTTGGATTTCCCCCCAGTACAGACCTCACCCAGTCTGGTCCCCATTTATCTGTCCCACTCCTCTTTCTGTGCATGTGACCATTCTCGCAAACTCTGGAAGAGTTCTCTCAATAAGACTATTCCATGGGACTTCCCTGGTACTGCAGTGGTTAAGAATCTGCCTGCCAATGCAGGGGACACAGGTTTGAGCCCTGGTCCGGGAAGATCCCACATGCCTTGGAGTAACTAAGCCCGTGTGCCACAACTACTGAGCCTGCACTGTAGAGCCCGTGAGCCACAGCTACTGAGCCTGCATACCACAACTACTGAAACCCCGTGCTCCGCAACAAGAGAAGCCACCGCAATGAGAAGCCCGTGCACCGCAACGAAGAGTAGCCCCTGCTCCCCGCACCTAGAGAAAGCCCGTGCAAATAGAGAAAGCCTGCATGCAGCAACGAAGACCCAAAGCAGCCAAAAATTAATTAATTAATTAATTTTAAAAAAGACTTTATTCCATAAAGAGTTTTCACTCATAAAATGTTAAATACAAATAAATATTTTATGTTCCAAAGCACTTTACTGACCTGCCAATTAATCAAGTATCTTTCCATATCTCATTTTCTTTTATCGGTGTGGCAACTAATAATCATTTCTACTGTCGAAGGCTATTATGTACTCCATGGAGTTGGCCAAGCCATTGCCTATCTTAAAAGGGAGCACAGTGTGTCCCTCTTTCCACAGTGCCTGTTGCTTCTTCTTGACTCCAGACGGAGCTACTTCCAGTCTACAATACCCTTGAGTGATCCTGACCTTGAAAGACCAAGGGA
>NW_006791012.1:8440544-8456635 GCF_000442215.2 Lipotes vexillifer | reverse complement strand
GGGAAAGAGATTACACTTCAGAGTTACTGTCCCCCCAGGTGTGACGCCTTGCCTCACCATTCCCAGCTGCGTGATCCTGGGCATGTCCCACAGTCTCTCTGGGGTTCAATTCACTGGAGTAGGGATTCCTGGAATAGGAATTTAAATCTATACTTTACAGAACTGGCATAAGATAGAATACAGAATGTGTTTTCCAACACTTCTGGTATAGAATAAGCACTCAAGTGACAGTCACTATCATTATTTACAATGACTCTTACTTATGGTACAATGAAGCAAGTTCATATGACTATTCTGCTGTCCAAAGCCTACTAGTTACCTGGTTTTACCATCCTTTAGCATACAGAGGGTGAGCTGATACATAAATGTTTTTCCTTATCATCACTGGAGTCAAAGACCATTAAAGGATGGTTTGGAAGAGAAAATCAGCATATGTGTTGCCCCTAGTCCCAGCAACAAAACCCATGAAGTCTGACTCTCTTCTCCAGGTTTCATTAGGCTACATCAAAGGAGTTCTTCCCAGCCACTCCACTGCGGGGATAAGTTCCATCAGTGACCCTGCTAGAGCAGATGTCCTTGGGAACGCTGCCTCCTGACATAGCCCTCGTCCTATATCCGACATGTGCCCCGGTGAGACACTGCATGTTCCTGAAGCTGCAGCATCTCCCTAGAGGACGGGGGAGATCTGACTTACGGCCACCAGCATACAGTTGAACTAGGCTTTTATTCTTATATTATTCCATAATCTGTTTAGTCTTTCACAAATGAAATGGAAAAAATAAGATATAATACTAATGCTTGTGGTATTTTAACTTTATAAAACTATGAATCCTCTGGAAACAAGAAAAGGAGGAAATTGGCACGAGTTATTTTTACCTTCCAGTTCAACTTCTTTTGTTCAAGTGCAGAGACAGGACATGAACACTTTTCTGTCTTGTGGGTGGTAGATTTTTTTTCTCCCTCTTTACCAGTTTCCAAATTATCTCTAAGTCTTTAGAGCCATTAGCCTAATTAATATTAAGAACATATGCATATGCAAATAAGGTCCTCTTTGCCATATATTTCGCTTTATAAGACAGGTTGAAGGGTGGTTGGGTGAGTCAATCAAATGTCATAAATTGGCTATGCATAAGATCTCATTAATATTAATTGGGGTGTGGGCATTGTGCGGTAGTCCATGCCTCCATTAGAGATGGGCCCCTTGCTTTAACTGTTCCAAAGATTTCGAAAACCAAAGGCTCTGATCTGATTTAAATATGTAATCTCCAACCACCGCCCCCCACACACCCCGCCCCCAGGTAGTCTACTGAGCAGTATCAGAAAGGTATTAAAAAATACAGAGCAGACCTTTTCTAAGACAGATGGCACACAATGAGGTTAGAAAAAGTATCTTGAGATCCAACCTGCAAGAACAAAACAAAATTGCTTGCATTGTTGTTTTCATTATCTTGCTTCTGTCATTTCACGAGCTTTGTATCTTGCAAGGAAAGAAAGAAGGGAGAAAAACTGTGAAATTAATCTTTTGTGCATGGCCTGATAAAGAAGAGACATGCTCAGACAAAAGATAGACTGAGAGAAGGTACCGTGATTGATGACTAAAGTAAAGGTGTCAGAAGAGTATTATGTAAATTACTGGAGGCACACACCATTTCAGAGAGAAGGAGGGAGAGCAGGCAGGGGGGCGAGGGAGACGGAGAAGGCGAGAGAGGGAATGAGGCGCTGAGAGTGAAAAGAGGATTGCAGAGTCGATGTCACCAAAGAACTGGTCCCCAAACACCCATTTCTTGCCACCTTTCATCCCCTCCGACAAGCTCACCTCGCATTCTCTCTGGGTTGCACGATGTAACACGGGATGGGGGGTGGGGACGAACTGTCAACATCAGCGTGATTCCAGGCGAGGAAAGGTTTAGGGAAAGCCACCTCTCAAGTGAAATCATCAAGGAGGGAAGTTTCAGTTAAAGGGGAAAAGGAGCGGGCTGGCAACTGCTTGTGTCCCTGCGTGAAGTGTGTCACCAGAGGTGGGGACAGGCGGCAGGCTACTCTCATTCTTCATGTAAGAAAGGGGCTCTGAAGGGGCCCACGTCCTTCCCCCAAGCCTCTGGCTGTTTCCACACATCTGTGTCGGGTGCCTGACCTGACCACTCTACGAGGCCGGTGGAGAGAGACTCAAAAGGCCTGGGGCCGGGAGCCACATTGCAAAAATCTCTGCTGTGTTTTTCTTCCTCTTAGGCTACACGTTATTTCCTAAGTAATGAAATGATGCCAAGTGTTGAAAACTGCCTCCATTTTCTTGACTGAGAGAGATGCAAAGTAACGGTAGGATTATTTTCAATTATGGGAATGGGCTTTGCCACAGTGACCCTTGCATGAGGCTGCTGTGCACCTCCTGGTATATGTGGCACACTTGCAAGGTTCAGGTATTTCAGGCATAGAAGTCCAGCACTGGGATCTATGGGTTCCTAAAAGAAAGGAAACTCCTTCCAAATCCTTGGAAACCAAATCAGAGACAGCAAGACTGGCGCTCAGCGAGAACTCACTGGACAGAGCTTGCTTATCACCAGCCCCGTTCTGACGGGAGCAACATTTGTCCCCATTTGTTGGGGCTTGCGTGGCATGGGTGGCTAAATATTTTAAATATCACCTCCTTGAAAAGTCCAGGGAGAATGAAGGCTAATGTCTAGGTCAAGATTTTCTCCACACCTGCCCTCCTTCCTGAGCAGGATGCGAAGGTAAGGGAATAAGAGGAATCTCTAGTTCACAAACGCTTAGACGGTCCTCCAGCACTATACACATTTGAATAAAACCCAACCTGCCATGAAATCCAAAATGCAATTAGTGAATTAACTTTAAAATGAATAATAAAATAAAATCTAACGTAAATTTATTTATGTGCAAGTCCTGGTTTTCCCATTTTGATTATTTTGGAGATTTTTGAAATAACAAATGACCGGGAGAGTCAAGGAGGTCTAGGAATGGGGATAAAAATGGGCCTGATTTACACTCCAAAAGTCGTTCCCCAAGACACTGCCATCAGGGAGTGTTAACACCCAAGGATGTAGTCACCAGTCCCCAACCCCAGCCCCTGGGGCTGTCTCTTCCTTCTCTGACTTCCTATGTCCTTACCACCTGGCCATGTAGCCAGTCACAGGCTGCTTCCTTTATGTGTTCCACAATTAATATTCCTTCAGCCCTTCTGGGTGCCATGTCCTCTGCTAGGTGATAGGGATACAAAATTGAACAAGACACACTTTCCAGGAGGTAATCAGCTCCCTGTGGCCACATCTTACAGTGCGTAGACTCGCCTCAAGGGCCAGGGCAGCAAGTGCTGATCTGGGATCAGGCCTTGTGCTTTAAATTAAATTACCCAAATGGGGATGAGTCAGAAATCCGCCTGAGCCAAGCCAGGACACTGCCCTCGGGAAGGCAGTGCTTTCATCCCTGAGTGATTTAACTTTGTCCTTCTTCAGGAATCCTTCTGTCACATGGAACAAACCCTCATTCAAAGAAACTCAAGGCAGAAGTTTTACTATAGCAGGAGCTCCGAGGACCCAAGAGAGAGAAGTACACTTAGGCCTCAAGAGATGACAGAACTGTGGCCTGAAGAGGCATCAAACTCCAAACTCTTATTCTCTCCATATGTATATTTCTGTCTTACTCAGGTAATACACAAGATTTTGACCATGCTTCTCTCTTTATATCTGTGTATTACCATCTCTCTCACTGCAGTTTCATTTCCTTCGCTGGCTTTCCTCACAGACCATCTCAAAGGCACCATAATGATGGTGGTACTATTACTGCTATTACTAATATCAATAGTAATAATAGCAAGCATGCGAATAGCTACCAGCACTGTTCTGTGCACATATATAGTACATATTAACTCATTTAACACAACAATCTTATTATTTTTTTACCATTTAATTTACTTTTCATTCATTTGCTTATATTATTCATTCTTTCTTTATTATTATGTATAAACTTCTCTCATTTTCAATGGTGGAAAAGGAGGCAGTGAGGTGACATGCCCAAGGGTGCATGGCTAGGAAGTGATGGAACCCACATGTGAGCCCTGGCCGATAAGCCCCTGGGAGCTGAGCTCTCAGCAACTAAGTTAGACTGCCCAGAACCTGCTAGTTCCCACGACCTTCCAGATCCAGCTAAGGAGAACCACTGTGTCCCAGGTGCAAATTTCTGAAAGGGAATAAATGAGGCAGCTTGAGATCTGGCTGCATCCCTGACACCCTCAGCCATGGTCAGGGGCAGCAGGTTGGGTGGCAGGTATTGCTGCAGGGGTGGTGACCAGAAGACAGCAGTGTGAGTAACAGCAGCGCAAAGAGGTAAACATCATTTACATAAACATTTTCATAGAAAAAAATCTTTCAAAACATGATTCTACCAGTGTAACAGAAAGGGCCCAATGAGGACAGTTTGGGCAGCGTGGGACTAGAGACAACCCATAACCGGGCAATGATTGTACATATGCTTCTTTTAGGAGAATCACATGTCAGCCTCTTGAACTCCAAAAGGCCATCTGAAATTTGCTCTTCAGGTCAATGAAACAAAGAGTAAAAGCTGGGAGTGAGTGAGGTGAGTGGGCCAAAAGAGTAAAAGAACAGAAAAGGTGTTGGAATGGATGGGATTCCTCTTGCTCCGCCCCCTGCAGTCACGCCCACTGGCAGTCGTGGGAGACCTGCCTTTGGTGCAGTGGTGCAGTGGTGAGGTGGAAGCCAGGAGCTTGTGGTTCTACCGCTGAACCCACTGCTACTTAGCCCCCGACTCCAAGCAAGTCACCACACGTTCTAGCCTCAGCGCCCACCACTGTGAAGTTGGGGTGTTCTCCCTCTCAGCCCTAAATATCTGTGCCTTTCTCTAGAGCCCACACTTGGGTCCTGCAGCTACCTCCCTCAGGGGCCAATGGTTCCCAGCAGACACACTGGCATTCTGACTTCCTAAGGCTTGTCTTCCTTCTCCCTGACCATGGCTTCTCTGGAGGAAACAAAGCAATGACTATAGACGTGGTGGAAATAGCTTTCTGGGGAGGCTATAAACAGTTGGAAGAGGCAGCTCTCTTTCTTCTCACTGAGTGTTTTCAGACATGTTGGAAATGGCAAGAAGTTCCCCAGGCAGGTCTCACTTGGAGGCTCACCACTGTCGTTGCCACTTTGTTTTCTAACAGCCCCTTGCAGCCTTAGTCCCAAAGTCTTCTTGAGAAAGAGTTTCCCTTTCGTATGTCTGACCTTATGATTCATCTGGCTCCCGTTTTAAAACCAATTATTACGTATTGTCTTTTGAATTGCACCCCTGACACCACTTTGCCCTGACTTAATTCTATGAGTGGCTTTTATTCAAAACTTTCGAGAAAGGTGTAAGAGCTGCAAATGGGCTTCTTCTAGAAGCCTTGAGTAAAACGGCAGCTCTGGTGATCAAAAGTAGATCGCTGGTATTTGATGTATGCTATTAAACAAGACGTGTGCTTGTTTCAAGTGATGTGGATAAAAGGAAAACTGAAACAAAGGCCTAAATGATGAGAGAGAGGAGTTCTGGATCGTGACTCTTGCGTATTAGGCGGAATCTTGCCCCTGAGCTCTGACCCAGTACTACCATTTGTCTGTTAGCCCTTTCCGTATGGTAGCCCCGCCTACACCATTGTCTCTTTTAGAACCTGCTGCTCCTTTTGTATTCCCTCTGGATGTTCACTGACTACACCCTGGTCTTCAACCTCCATACACAATTATCCAACAAATCTATTCAAGGCTGGTTCATAAATGTCTCCCAAATCCACCCTCCTCTCTACACTCTCATCCAAACTGGTCTAGTGCAGATTTTCCTCCTTCCTCACCTAGTCTATTGGAAGCCACGGCTTCCAAATTAGTTTCCTCTGCTCCAGTTTTCCCTATCTCCAATTCATTCTTCACGATGCATCCATGTTTTCTGAAAACAAAGGGTTCCAAACCTCCACTGGTTCCCCAGCATGTGAAGAATGAATCCAAACTTTCAGGAGACACATCTTAGTTCCTCCACAATCTGACCCCAATCCCCGGTTTCGGCCCCTTCTCTTTCTGTACTAACACAGCAGATGGTGGAGTCACCCCAGGCTTTGAGTCTCCCAGAGCGTACTGGGCACATTCCTGCCTCTGTCCTTGCCCTTGGTGTCCCCTCTCCTGAGAATGTCATTTTCTCCACATCCGGCCTCCATCTAACCCTGCCTAAATCCCACCCATCCTTCAGGTCAGGTGCTTCTCAAAGCTGGGGCACTTTTTAAAATGCTGACTTCCTGTCCTAATTAACTCAAAAACCCTGGGAATGAAGCACTGGGACGTCAGCATTTTTTAAGAGCCCCCCAGGTTATTTTCATATTGCCTGACTTTGAAGCCCTGCTCAAGTACCTGGTTTGTATCCCTTCTACTTTTCATATTTAACTAATATTTATTTACCAAGCAAATACACAATTGTGCTCCATGTGGGACTATTACAATGAGTCAAGCCCAATACAAAAGGTAATATTACCATAGAATTTGTATTATATATTTTATTGTTTTATATCATAAAAACACGTAATAAAATATGGTATCTTATACTCTAGCCATTTGTGCACATCTTTCTACTGCTATTCTTTGAGAATGACTATTTCTCATTTATCTTTGTATCTTTTAGCACCTAACACATGGCTCAGATTCAATAAATAGATGGTGATTTAATTAATTAATATATTTATTAATGTGCTAACTTTTGGATTAATTGATGGAATGACCTTTTTACTTCAAACTCATCTGGTCCGAGAGACTCAGGAAGTTGTCCTTGCATGGCTCACTCTGAAGCAGTGTCTCCTGCCATCATCTGAGGGGCAAAGACTGGTGAGCCCCATCACTGGCCTGTGTCACGGCATGGAGAGAGGAGAGCCTGCTGGCCTCTGAATCAAGCCTGCACAGGCCCTCGATGAGTTTGCTGACTTTTGACAAAGACGGGGACGTAAGCTAATCTCTCCTTATTCTTTCAGGAAGGACAAACAATTCAGCAAGTTAAGTGGTTTCCATTTTCCAAACACTAGCCTCAGCCCCACCAGCTCCAAGGGAGAGGTGGGATGAGGTCTCTTTCACATGCAGACAAGGAGAAGGAGGCCCAGACGGAGGAGTTCTGTGGGAGGTCAGGGTAGCTGTTGGCCCAATGCCTTGGCTCTGTGTGCCTGGGAGAGAAAATGATGAATTTGTGGAGCCCTCTGGGAAGTTTCAGCTCATGCCCTGACAGAGACATTGGATAAACTGAATGCTTCACTCACCACAACTATAAGGGTTTCAACTTTCAAGAGGAATCAACATCCCTCTGAAGAAGTTCAGAGAAGTGAATTGCTTTTTTCATGTTCAAGTTTCCATTTAAAGCGACTCCCCCTTCAAGAAATCCAAGGACCCACAAACATTTTCCAAGTGGCACAGTCACATATGGCAACATGACAGTCATGTTTCTTATAAAGGTAAGTATTTGAAACGGTCACCTAAGACTCGCTGAGGTGAGGAATTAATCCAAATTACAATTGTAAAGTGCCTAAATTTTACATCATTTATCTCCCCTTTCCCTTTGTTGTAAATAAACCTTTGAAAGGGAAACATTATTTCCATTTTGTTAGATTTGTCCCCTTCCTTTTTCTTTCGCATCATTGAAACTCCCAACCCAAAGATGAAATAAGGAAAATCAACCTTAAAGCTGAACCTATCGATTCTATCTTCCTTTCAATTTTCCCCTTAAAATGCTTCAGATGAATAATATTTCACTTCTCAGAAAAGAGAAAATTGATGTCCTGTGCAAGCCATAATGCAAATGAACACTGAAAGTATCAGAGAATCCACCTTTTTGTAATGATTAGTTTAAGTGGGGGAGGGGATCAATGCTCAGTAAAATCTTGACACACACAAAGTCAGTGTTATGCCCCTGTCCACTCCCTACTCTGAGGCCACCTGGAATATTCTCAGCCACAGCCTCAGCAACCAGGAGACCCCATGCTGTATGCCCAGACCCATACTTAGCATCCCCTCCTCACCAACATAATGTTTGTGAGTCTTCGGTTCCCCAGGGCCACGCTCTTCACTGATACGTTAGTCTCATTAATCTCATCAGTATGAGAAATTAGCGTTTAAACAGAGGTCTTCTGGAAATACTTTTATCCGAAATTGAACTGCAATCGTGATGAGATGTCAAGCCATGGCGGAGATGTTTGGGGGTAACACGCTCTCCAGGTGTCTTCCAGAGCACCCTAGAAAGCTGGCTGCCTCCTTCATATCCCCACAGTGCTGTTTGAAAGCTTGAATGTCTCTTTACACAGACTCTCTCAAAGGAAGTTGTCACTTTAGGCTGCACAAACCAAAACTCATCCAAAATCGGGTGCTTGGGGGAAAAAAAAATTGAACTACTGTTAATAATTTAAATGGCTTTTCTCTGCACATGCCCAGAACCCAAATCCCTTTTCTAACTGAAGTGCTTATATAAAAATTTGACAGCTCTTATCATTTTAAATTGCTCTACACTGAGTATGCCTAGAACCTTGATCACTTCCAAATTCAAGGGCTTATAAAAATTTGAAGCACTCCAATAATTTTAAATTGCAATGCACAGTGTAGAGTGATTTAAAATTATTAGACTGCTTCAATTTTTTTAAAAGGTCTTCAATTTGGAAGTGAGTCAAGCAGCATTCTAATACAGTGGTTTAAGACATAGAGTGCTGATCTAAAACTTAACAACTAAAAATAATGAAAATTAAATCACATGAGTTTTTTTTTTTCTTTTTTTCTTTCTTTCTTTTTTTTAAAAAATAGGGAAAGGACACTTAGAGTGCGCCTAAAAAATTGAAAAGTGTCTAGAAAATAAAGTTAAGGCTCAGGCCATAGAGGAGAAAAGATGGGAGAGGAAAGTATATGCAGGAGGGCTGGGCAGAAATGGGAATCACATCACAGAGGTCTTGCCCAGTCCTCGAGGTTTTAGATGTGGAACAGAAAATATAATAGCAAGTGGGAAGAGCCAGAATTGAGCAAAGGAAAACTTGAATGTGACTTGGAACATTGCATTCTGTAAACTTTTCAATATCTAGGGATGCAAGTTGGACAGCAGCTGCCTCTAAAAAGTTCTCCTTTTGTTGCTGTTGTGTCGCTGTTGTTTGTTTGATGAAGCTCTTAAATAGAATTCACGGCTGTGCTGATTCGGGGTTTCCTCCCATGATTTTGGCTGACTTGGCTTTCAGGGGGCTGGCTAACAATGCAAATATCCCCAGTCATAGTCACTTACAAGAAAAGAGTACATTTTTGTATGAATTTCCCATGGAGGTCTGCACCTCTTTTTCGCTCAGAATAGTTGCCTACATGGGTTTTCTTTATTTGAAAAATATCAACGTTCTTTTCTCTTAATCTTCTTTTCTTCTTGTCTAATATCTAATTTCCTTTCTGCCTTTCTTTCCCCTCCATCACTATATCTTACTTTAACTACCCAAAACTTCACAAAGTTAAAGATCATAGTGACTTTTACTCAATGGTCCTTTCTATCTAACCCAAAGAGCAAAGCCACAGGTCATGGAAAACAATCGCAGTAACAAGGTAAAGACCCTCAATAACGTCCCCTTGATAAACAGCATCTGTCTCAAAGGCTCCCTCACCATTTACCACAAAACAACCTGTGCTTTTAAACACCAGCTAAATGTGCCTCATTCCATTTATTTGTTGTGAGCTGTTCTGCTCTATTGACTAGATAATGTGTCTTAAAATATTGTGTAAGTACATATTTAAATGAAAGCTTGCAATATTTCCCAGGCACCCATTGCAATCAGGGCTGAAAGTGAAAAGAAGTTGACAGAAGCTGAATTTTGGCACCTTTCTTGCCATACGGGACTAAGCAAGTGATGCTGTCTCCTGAATGGGGAAAAAAAAGAGCACAACATAGTTAAGAAAAGGTGGGGGAAGCACATTAAAACAAAAATGTTATTCACCTGGAAAAGTGAGGTTCTCAGGAAGAGGCTAAGAGGGAATGCAGACCTCGGCAAAATGCAATGTAGGAAACATTTTAATGAATTAAAATTTGGAAGGAAGTTAATGAAGGAGAGTAGGGAATTAAGAGCATGTTAGGATGGAAATAGGTCCGTATACTTTTTGCTAAGCTAAGTGATGTTCTCCTGTGCCCTGTACACAGAGTGGATACATGAACAGCACACTAACCTGGGCCAGGGACTGGCAGGACAGCTTGAAATATGCCACGGGCATTGATTCTACTGGTTTCTTCACGAGTCTACATAAGACTTATTGTAGATAAACCTGGACCCTGAAGTTAAACTGTAATTTCTTATACTTTCCAATTATTCCCAATTTGGATGATAACTTTTATTATCTCTTGTAATAGTGAATGAATAAATTAATAAAAGCCTATTGGCAGCAAAGGATATTAAGCAGTAAAATTTCGAAACAGCCCTGATTAAAACTAACTGCTGACGTCGTGGGTAATAGGGAGCCTTTAAAATAGGCTGGAGGGTGGCACTGAGTGGGAAGAAGGGAATAATTATGGAGGGAGAAGATGCTTCAAAGCAGAGTTTTCTAAATAGAAATGTGAATAAATAACAAACATCCTGAGCCAGTGTCTAGACCTTGACTAGTATTCTAACTAGATTATTTGGGGAAGGGCAGGTTTGAGGTGGGCAGCCAAATGCAGAGTAGCTCAAACAAACAGAAGTGTCAAGGTTTTAGAGATGAGGAGTTCACCAATGGGGTGTGGGAATAAATCTAGTCCTGATGGTGAAACATACCAGCAAATGATTAAGAATACTTTGCTAAGGAGCAAACAGATTTTTAGGTCACGTGTCTGTAGAGATGTCACCATTTAATAAAATGACAAAATCTATCTGTCACAAAGGCATGAACACAGAACAATATAAAGAGGTTAACAGAAATTGATGGCATCCAAGGTTTAATTTTACACTGAATCGGAGTCTTTGGTGATTGAAATAGACAAAGATGTATAGGGTTATCTTGTTGAAGAGGCTGTGCTAATTACTGGCACTTGTCATTTCTCCATAGCTTTATCTAAGTCAAGAAGGCTAACTAGCTTCTTTTTCCCCAGTGTGCATTGTTTGTTCAGGAGCTTTTGCTGAGGAAGCCTTTTTTTCATAACTGCACCTCATTATTAACAGGTTCATAAATAAATGAGTCCTAATATTTTTCTCCGTTAGCATTTATGATAGGGACATTTGGTCTACAAAAGATTACACTTGTCTTTAATAAAAATAGGCACTTACACATGAAACCTATTAGGCCCTTGTTACTCTGGAGGAGAAGGAAAGGGGAGGAACTGGAGTTTAAATATAAAACAATAATAATAACCTGGTGTGCTGGCAGCACTGCAAATAGAGAATATTTAATGGAGCTTCATGACTTCCCCTCGCAACAAACTCTTCAACCTTCTCTTCTAACTTCCAGCTCTCTGAGATGTGAAGACAACGTCAAGAAGTATTAAGCGAGTACTTTCCAATGACTGGCACTCTGCTAAGTATTGCAAAGGACATAAAATTATAAAGCATAAAGACCATCCTCAAGGACATGCCAGTCTCGAGCAAGACCTGTAAAAAGAATTCAAGGAAATCCTGATCCATGTAGAGCCACTGGTGTAAGGCTCTCAGTGCTCTATGATTCAGATTTGGCAAAACTCGTCTTGGGCTAGGATAATTTAAAGTAGCTTTTTTAAAGAGCTGAGGTTGGTGGAGATCTCAAAGGTTGTTTGGGGGGTTTGCATAAATATGAGAAGGGGAAAAAGATTGCAGGTTGGGAAATCCACATGGGAAAAGGCAGAGGCAGGTAGGAGAGAGGCATATGGCAGCAAATGAAAAGTCTGGAGTGAAAATATCTTTTAAGGAATTTCCCACTATTGCTGTGGGAAGTAATGTTGAATACGTGCCTTGAAGGCCGTGATGGGTAGCTGGAACTTGATCTGATAATATGGAATCTCTTTAGCTCATAATGAGATGAATGCCATTTTAGGCAGAGCATTTAATGAAACAATGTCAAGCAAAGAGGTATCTCAGACAGTAAACACCACCATCCAGTCATAAGGGGATCAGATGGTGATCACTGTAGTAAAGAGAAAGGCTTAGAACCTGAGAGGGGTTTCAAAAGTAGTCTCAACAAGACCTGATGGCCCTTGGAATGAGTAGAAAAGAAAGGTGTAAATGAGGATGAAGAGGGTGGGAGAGAAGAGAAGCTTGGGACAGCAAGTCAAATGCTAGGAGGAGGAAACTAAGAAGGGCAAACAAGATCTGGCTGTAGGCATGTTAAATTAGACATAATGACAACACAATAAATCTGGACAAAACATAGGTCGGTGGTATAGATCAGACTACAGGTTGAGAGTGGAAGTTGCCTGAGTGTGCCTGAGCTCAGAAAAACTAAGAAGGCTCAGAGGAAGACGTGGAGAGCCAGGGACAAAGTCTTGACTGATACCCATAGCTGTTCAGCAGAAGTTCATGTATGAACCATCTCTTGGCCACAGGTCAGGATGTCCTAGAAGCCGATTCCACAGAGCTTCACAGGCACTGCCAAAACAAAGATAGGAAGTGGAGCCACAACTGACCAGGAAAGCCAGAGTCCAAAAGAGCCAAGATGAGGTCTTGCAAGTTGCCAGCAGCAGATGGGATCAGAGGAAGATATGGACTCTGTTATGGAACCAGAGGTTAGAGGGACAAGAGGCAGATAGATACAAGTCAGTGACCGGCAAAAGACGGCATGGTCCTGGACCATAGTCTAGTACCCCTTAGGTGGTGCTCATAACATCCTTTGTTGAGCCCCTATGGATATGATGAGATTTGAGTGAGAAGCACAGTGTCCTTAAAAGGACAAGGGCAGACAGAAGAGACAAAGAAACCTAAGAATGAGCTGGAACACATGGGGCACCTCAACATTCTGCATCCATTCCTTGTAAAAGGGCCACCATTACTTTTTTCTGTGCCGTTCCCATTAGTTACAAAAATCTACGGTTCCAAATGTTCCCACGGGTTTGAGTGTGTAACTTCAACACTGAACAGAAAAATGCACCTCAAAACCGGTGTATGGCACTCATTATAAAATGCCAAACACTCTAAGGGTATAAAAACTCCTCACATTTCATTAAAGTATTAACATTTATTAACTGATTCCATAATACCTTAGATAAGTCCTTTATTAGGGTGAAAATCCCCTGGATGTCCCTCTGCCTATTTGGGAAAAAAATAGCCCTTCCTCAAAAAGTAACAAATGAACTATGAACTGTATTCTATCAGGAATTTCCCTGAATGGGGAGGAAATATAAAATATATTCATGAACACACCTATTTTCGTGGCACTGCTCAAATTTCCAGCAGGTTTCTGAAAAGATATATATGTTTTTAAAGGCCCCCTCCTTCTTGAGGACATCCATTTTGCACTTGTATCCACCACATTTGCACATGAAAAAATCCATCACTGTGTATACAAATGCCAAATTGCAATGCAAATAGGCATTTGTGTGCCCAATTACCCATTTTGTGTGTTTGCAAAACGGATGTGCTGGCAAATTCTGCAGGTGTGAGTTGGTAGCCTGCTGGAAACCTGGCTCCCACTGAGTCAGCACCAAATAAGGTGCTGTCTCCTCACAGCGGGACTGCAGGGAGAAAGTCCATCTCAGGGACAGCCCTTAAACTTGATACCAGATGTAGACAGTAAACAGACAGACAGTTCGTGCAGAGAGGAGGATAAAAACAAATAACTCTAAAAAGTAAAAGAACTTCAGACATACAGCTGATGATTGGGGGTATCCTGGAAGTACTAAGGGTTTTCCCTTGCATGACCCTAAACACCTTCAGTGCACACTTTTATTTGGAAACTGTATTTTTTTCCCATTTATTTTATTGCTGTAAGAACACTTTACATGAGATCTACCTTCTTAACAAATCTTACGTGTATGTTAACTACAGGTACAATGTTGTACAGCAGATCTCTAAAGATTATCTTGCTTAACTGAACCTTTGTTCCTTGACTGGCAACTCCCCATTTCCCCCTCTCCCCAGCCCCTGGCACCACGATTCCTCTGATTCTATGAACTTGACAATTTTAGATGCCTCATATAAGCGCAATTGTGCAGTATTTGTCCTTCTGTGACGGGTTTATTTCACTTAGTATAATGTCCTCAAGATTCATCCATGTTGTCAAATATTGCAGAATTTCCTTCTTTTTCAAGGCTGAACAATATTTCACTGTCTGTATGTACCCCATTTTCTTTATCTATTCATCCATCAGTGGACATTTAGGTTGCTTCCACATCTTGGTTATTGTGATTAGTGTTTCAATGAACATGGGAGTGCTGATAGCTCTTTGAGATCCTGATTTCAATTCTTTTGGATAAATACCCAGAAGTGGGATTGCTGGACATATGATACTTCTATTTTTAATTTTTTGAGGAACCTCCATGCTGTTTTCCATAGCAGTTACACCATTTTGCATTCCCACCAACAGTGTACTGGGAAAACCTATTCTTCAAAGCATATTTTATATCTTTTTGAAGTGTGACTCTAATATGTCACACTTCATATCTAAGTGTGACATAGATATCCCAACCATCACTCAGAATATACCGATAAATCCCAAAGCTTTCCCTGGTTGATCTGCAACCATGTTGCCACCAGCATGCCAATCACTAGGACCTCCTTCCTTTCTCTGTCAGAATTCTCAGGAACTTGGAAGAGCCAACAACTCTCTTGACTTACTCAAGAATTCCCCTTCAGCCACCTGCCACCCAAGTAAGCCACCACTATTTCCTCCCAACATCCATGATGATCACAACAAAAATTCTGGCCCAAAAAGTAATGGGTAAGTTACAAGGATGGCATAAATTGTAAAGATGGATGATCTTTCATTGGCTTGTGTGTTTGTTTGTTGCTTCTGATATAAGTCAAGCTCAAAAATGGCACACCCAAGAATTCACTGCTTTATTGGCAAATCTATAGTCTGGTCCATAAATTCTTCACTTCACTTGATGTTTTTAACATGGTGATTGGTGAAAATTAAAATTAGATAAGGTTCTACTTTCTTTGGGTTCCTAACTATATGAAGTCATTTAAAAACCATTGTTGTCATCATACAAATTTCATTTTTAATCCTCTCTTTTGTATCTAACTCTAGTTTTTTAAAAACTCAGAGCAAAATATAGGCAACCAGCTTAACCATAAATGTACCACTTCCTTTAGGATGTCAGCAATTCTCAAAATTGCCGTAGATATTTGCTAGATACCAGAAATGGGTAATGTATTTTAAGTGGCAGAAATGCATTAGTACTATGTAAGTACATGATCCTTAATGTACTAATCTCAGCAATATGTGTAATGAGGACTTTCAGTAACACTTATTTTAAGTGTCCTCTGAGAAATGCTAATTTACAATGAAACACCTATGGAAGTACATGTCTACATGAATACCAAATGAATTCATTTTGATCAATGCTACTACAATGAATATAAAATGAATTCACAATGATAGGATATCTAAAGTATTACCAAATTTTCTTTTAATATTACATGTGCTGTGGAGATTAGAATATATTAAGAATCTGACTGAATATATATACACATAAACACTTTTACACACACACATACATATACCAAAAAATATATCCCTACTAATTACTTAATTAGCAAGTACCCTTTTAAAAAGAAACATTTGACTCACACACACACGTACACACACACACAGTCTTAAATGCACAAAATGCTTATGTCAGGTTTACGAAATTGTATACTGGATATCAATGAACACAAGATTTGCATTACGAGAGCAAGCAAACAAACAGGCTTTGTGGCTCTTAGATTTGACAAAAGATGTTTCCAGATCTACATCTTGAGTTTTCCTGACTCTTTCAGGACGGCAATGGTTGGGAAATTGATTCATACCACCTGTTAAAACTCACAGGTAGTTTTTGTGTCTAGTCAAAGATAATCAATGATGGATGGACAGATGTATGTATGGATAAATGAATAGGTGGATGGTGAATAGTATGATATTTAAATACAAACTCTGAGAGATTAAAGCTTCTCTCAGAGTTTTTAAGAAGCCAGAATTTGTAGGGAA
>NW_006791012.1:8413057-8440099 GCF_000442215.2 Lipotes vexillifer | reverse complement strand
AGGGAAAGTGTGAATTGTCCATTTTGTTAATAGGTTGTTTCTTTTTGTTGATAAACTAAGATTCACAGACTGTGGGCACTCAACCTTGACTTAGACTGACCCACTGTAAGACATACAACCATGTAATCAATCAACAAGAACTGACCTTGGAGGACTGAGTCTCTGGTCCTATTTAGAGTTTTACTGAGCTGATATGAGCAGGCCAACAATGGTCTCCCAGACAAAGCCAGCAAGAGTCCATACGGTCTAGATCCTACCTCAGATCACAGGAGATCTCAAACATATACATCAAACTTCTCACCTGCACACCTAGACCAGACTTCACTCAAATAATAATCAACTGGTTATCAGTTCCTACGTCCTCAGCATCACTCACATGCCTTTCCTCCTCTTCTTCACCGCCACAACCCTCAGTCAGAACTTCATCATCTCTTGCCTGGGTACTTCCAATATCTCACAACTCGTCTATCTCCCTGACTCCTTGTCTCCAGTTATTCCTACACATTGCCAACCAGATTAACCTTCTAACAAGCATACTGATCTGGACAAAATTTCTCCATGGCTCCTACCACTCCTACAGGACTGAAACAGAATGCCTTTTGGGGCATACAGGGCTCAGCCAACCTGTTCAGCTTTATCTCCCTCCACATATGTGCGTTATGTTCCAGCACTGCTGAACTACTACAGTGTCTTTCTACATGGTTCCTTCTGCCTGGCATGTCTTCCCCTCACCTGCTGGCTTGAAAAACAACTGCTGCTCCTTTGAATTTTCGCTCAAAAGCTTCTTCTATGAGGCCTTTCTTGTCCCCTTGCTGCCATCTGAATCCCATAGACTCTGATATGGCAGTTTTCACACAGAATTATAATCTTCTGTTAGCATGTCCACAGAGCAACTAGACCATAAAATCTTGAGCCAAGAACAGTATTGGTCTTTGTGTCCCAAGCCATTGCCCAGTGTCTAACGTATGGTGCTTATTTAATGGATGTTGAGTAAATAGACTTGTCTCCTAAAGATTCTATTGTCCTTTCTGCTGCCCACTCTTCAAGTAGACATTCAGAAATGTGTGCTCACAAACTGCTCAGTAAGCACCATTCTGATTTTAATCGACTCAGTGAGCACATTCGAAATGTGCATGGACAACAGTGTGAACTTTAAAGTCCAAGTCATCCTCTAATACCCTCAAACCTCCTAGGAAATGAAATTACTGTAACATTAAACTGAAAATAAAAATAGTAAAGATTTATTAGTCGCCTGCTATGTGTCAGGCATGGTACTAACTGCTTTATGTATATTACTTCCTGAAAATTTCACATCACTATTACTAGCCCCACCTTACAGATGAAGAAACCAGGGTTTAGGGAAGTTAGGTAACTTGATCAAGGCCACAGGCTAAGGAATGGAGAAGAGGGATTCAAGCACAAGTTTGGTCGGCTCAATTCTTAGGCTCACAACCTGACAACATTACCTTTCCTAGTTGTGCCAGAAGCATCTAGAGTTTCTGGAGTCAAGAAACTAACATCCTTCCAGGGTCTTATTAAGTAAGTCTAAAAGTCAAAGTAAGCCAGGTCACTGAATGTTCACTCCACATTCAATAAAGGGAAGTTCCTTTTGCCTTAGAAATTTTGGATTAAAATCCTCTCACACAGGAATTGACATCTTAAAAACTGGAAGATGAAGTGTGACGTTTTCACCCATTCTGTTGGATTTTATTTTCATTTTTTGGCGAAGGCTTGCTACCCAATTTTTTAAAAACTCATTTTCAAATGACTTCAAACATTCTTCCACTATTTCCTTTTTTCTAGAGAGCAAACTGATACCAATTCTACTTTCTGCTCTGATAAAAAGAGAATTATAAATCTGAATTTGGCTCTGGTCTTCACTTGATTTTTGTCATTGGGATTTTTGTCTTTGTTTGGCCTGGAAAGTATCCTACATTGGTTCTTGAAATGAACTGCCCACTTTGAGTTTGAACACATTTTTAGAAGAAAAAAGTAAAACCATAACGTTTGTTTGTTTCTGGAATGAACTTAGCTTCCAGCCAAGGTCAAAGTGGGGCAATGGGGAGGGGCTCATGGCCAAAACCTCAGCAACACCTCTCTTTTACAGCAAATACTGCTCGAACCCCAAGGTTGCTTCTGTCTGTGAGCTTGCAAGAGTCCCCCCGCGTGTGGTGTCAACTGACTCTATTTGCAATTATTGGACAAACAGAGACATGTTCTTATATTTTTCAAGACAAAATCAGTGGCATCTCGCAAGCATCCCGGGACTTCTGAGACAGTTTGGCCAATCAAGATGTCCTGTCACCCCCCGCCATCAGAAGCTCGATGCTTCATCAATGCAGTAGGTTCCAAAATCCAAGAGTAAAATCAGATTCCACAAAGCCACCCGTGTCTGGAGATGTTTCTAAGCAGAATATTGAGAAATAACTCAGTAATAACCGGCCGGAAAAAAAATGTATCTCCTCCAAAGAAGGAATTGTAACGTTGGATTGGGTATTTTGTGGGGACTGAAATAAGATACTTGAAGCAACAGGATTCAAGCCCTGATTCTCTTTCTCCATTTTCAAACTGCTAGGAAACCCCCAACTCAAATATTACCTTTGCTGAGATGTCATCCTCTAGTCCCACTTCTTAAAATCATAATGCTTGTCCCCCGGTTCCCACAATAACTCATTTAGAAGCCCGTCATCCTACCCTCTACAACATGGTACGACTGGATACTCACATAACTCTGAAGCCACTGAAGGTAGGGACTGTGTTGTATTTGTGACCGTGTCCCTAGTGCCTGGCACACAGAAGAGGGGTCGGCATGCTTTCTTCTGTAGAGAGCCAGACGGCTTTGTGGACAATATGGTCTCTGTGCATCTGTGCAGCAGCCATTACAGTGCAAAAGCACCTAGAGGATGAATGAGCCTGGTTGTGCTCCGAAACTTTATTTACAAAAACAGTTGGTGGGGGTCTTCCCTGGTGGCTCAGTGGTTAAGAATCTGCCTGCCAATGCAGGGGACACAGGTTTGAGCCCTGAGGGTCCAGGAAGACCCCACATGCCGCGGAGCAACTAAGTCCATGCACCACAACTACTAAGCCCTTGTGCCACAACTACTAAGCCCTTGTGCCACAACTACTGAAGCCCGCGCGTCTAGAGCCCATGCTCCCGCAACGAGAGAAGCCACCACCACAATGAGAAGTCCGGGCACCGCAACGAAGAGTAGCCCCTGCTCTCCACAACTGAAGAAAGCCCGCGTGCCGCAATGAAGACCCAATGCAGCCAAAAATAAATAAATTTTTTAAAAATTCAAAGAAACTAAAAGAAAATTCAATTGAGTAAAATGAAAAAAAAAAACAACAAAAAAAACAAAACACAACTGGTGGGCCAGATTTGCCCAGCACGCCGTAGTCTGCCACCTCCTGACACAGAGTATCTGATGAAGAATGTAAAGGAGGGAGAGCAGAAGACAAGGAGGGAGGGAACAAGACAGGAAGGGGGAGAGGGGGAGCAGGAGAGTTTGAAGAGGTGGAGAGGGAGAATGAGCCCAGAAATGAAGCACGAATGACACAAAATTTGATATGCTTCCCAGATGCTAAAGAGCGATGCCTAGTGAGTTTCTCTTCAGCAAAGCATTTAGACCATGAGAAACAATTCTAATTAGAATCCTCCTATTACTCTTCACACCGCATTCTCTACATGTAAATCTTCCCAACAGTTTCTCTCTTTTGGCAAATCATTATTTCCCATTTATTAAGATAAAGTACTGTTGAAGGGCTCCATTGCTGGCTAATAACTACAGTCTGCCTACAGGTGTCATATTTTATGCACTGAAAAGAGAGTATTGTTTTGCCACTTTCTATGCAGGAACTACAAATGCCTGGAAATAAATGACTTTTGACTGCTGATCAGAAGCACACTTTAATCAGTTACTGGTCTATGATCAATAATTAATCACGCTATTCTGTCTGGGTAATAAATAATAGGGAAAGTATCAATGAATATATAGTTGGCCAGATTCTCCCTGGGGCAAAACAGAAAAGGATCAGCATGAAAGTCTGCCTGGAGCACCCTGTGAATTCTCAATATAGGGCTCTGGGGGCCATTCCAGGAGGGTTGGGGCAATTAGTAGGAGAAGGCGACCTGTCACCATCAGCACCTCCCCACAGGTCCCTCAGAACTAATAATCCCTACTTGGATCAAAGGTGTCTATGCTATTTGACAAAGGGGTCTGCAACAGCAGGGGTGCCATGGGATGGGCCAGTGTTTCACAGGTACCGTGATGGGGCTCCCCACTTGGAGCTGGAAGCAATGGGTGGCAGCAGGAGTAGAGACGCACCTCACTTTACACTGTAAAACTTATATGTCAGAAACTGTGTCAACTGCAGTTTTATACATTGGATCCTATAAGAGTACTCAGTAACTTTGCTATCTAAAAGCTTTATGATGGAATATTTTATGAAGGGAATAATGGTATGGATTTTCTATTGGTGCGTAACAAATTACCCCAAATTTAGTGACCTAAAACACATTCATTATCTCACAGTTTCTGTTGGGTCAAGGGTCTGGGCACAGCTTAGCTGGGCTCTCTACTCACGGGCTCCCAAGGCTGCAATCCCAGTGCTGGTCAGGGCTGTGTCCCTTTCTGGAGTGCAGGGTCCTCTTCCAGGCTCACATGGCAGTTGGCAGAATTCAGTTCCTTTCGGTTGTATGACACAGTCTGGGCCTCTTACTGGCTGTCACCATAAGAACAGTGCCCCAGTTGATCTTTTTAGTGAACTTCCAAGCAGAGGCATAGGGAATGGGAGCACACACATGGGAGGGAGATCTAGAGTGAATTTCTATCACAGTTCATGTAGCTTGTGTTCTTCAGTGCTATTAGACATTTAAGAAGATCCTGCCTTTTTTTAGCTGCTTGGGAGTTCTTCCTAGGCAAAAAGTCTAGGCAGAAGTGTCCATGATGGAGTGCCATGCTATCATCATGCTAGATTTATAGATCCATGGCCTTTCTTATGCTAATGTAGATGGGACCATCCTGCATTTAGGTGACAACAATACTTTTGATACAAAAGTTATGATACTTTTTATGACACAATCTCAGTTGTCTTTATTCTAACTGGGTTAGCACAAGAAAAGCATCATTTGGACTGTGGTATTAGCAAATTGCCTAATCTAGTTAAGTAACCTGCTTTGGGTCAGGTGCTCTCTTTTTATTAACTTATCTCCCCCAAGACTTCAGCCTTCCTACATTACAAGGCCATGGAGCCAAACTCATAAGCAGCCTTCCTAATAAAGCATGACACCTGCCAATACCGTGGTCTGTCTCTCTTGGCCTCAAAGGAGCCTTGCCAGAATGGCCCATATCAGCCTGAGGGAGCATCTGGGCCTGCGAAGCACCAGTGTCACTGCCACTCTTCACAGCTCAAAGGATGGGAAGGGCCCCAGATTCACTGACCAAAGACGATGAAGAAAAACTCCTTAGCCTATCTGAGTAACTCCCTAGCCATCCTGGGAGCAAATCCATAAAGGAAATCAGTACTTTAAGTATCTGATAATCATCTATCTATCTGCTTCTTTACTCTTCCATGTGTTTCCCAGCTTCTTTGCTGTCAGTTACAGGGCTCACTCTCAAGATTTGAGAATAGACATCTGAACCCTCTTTAAAACTGCAGCATTGGGTGTCAGTCGAACTGCACACCTAAAAACTGTACCTTTCAAAGAACGGCTTTAATCAGCTGCTCTCTTTCAATGTTGTCCTTGAATAAAGGAAGTTGGTCTAAGTGTAGGTTCCCTCCAAGCTTGCCTTAAGGGCCTCATGATGGCGCTACCCTACTCTGCCATATTCGAGGCGTGGCTTTCAAAGACCAGGGAAGCAGGAAGAGACCTCAGAGCAGTGTGAACTATGTTTAAACAGACAAGTGGATTCAACTGCTAAAATGCTCAGCACTCCAACCTCTCCCAAGGGCCAGGGAGCTTCTGCATGGTCGGGATGCCTTTCCAAAACCTCTTGGAAACAGAGGCAGCATTCACCTCTTGTAAAAGAAAAATGACTCTGGATAAGACAGTATCAGGTCACTTTTAACCTAAGAAAAGTGAAAGGTTAACGGGAAGCCATATGTTATCCAGAAACTCAGATGACTAAGTACCTACCAGGTACCACCTTCACTTGATAGGGAACTGGGGTGGAGGAAGGTAGGCATGAAGCCTACTTGGCTTATTGGCCGCCCTGACTGGCTGCCTTAGCTGAATTGGAGAGGACTTGCAGCCACTTCAGAGGAGGGTACACAGCCAACGCAAACCAAACACAATCTGCTTCTTTGTGAATTGCAAGCAATTCCCACCTGCCTGAGCTAACGGTACGGAGCAGTAGAGCAGATAACCCAATACGGTGGATAATCTCAAAATCATTTTCCATTTGGCTTGTGGAATGAATCAAATGATTTGTTTCAGCTTCAGCAGATTTACCTTCCTAATTATGTTTTTTGTTAGGCTAGAAACATTCAACATCGCAGGATGTTGCCAGGAATTCAAAAAGTGGGGCAGATGATAGACATGTGAGAGATCAGCCCAGAGGTCACCTGGGGTCATCAACGTCTACTGAGTGCCCACTGTGGGCATGTTGCTGAATGGGACAAAAAGTGACGAAAGACATGTCTCCTGCAGTCAGGACTGTAACATAGTAAACAAGACCAGCTCTAAGCTTTAAATATATACCTTAGAGATGGTTGGTTATAAAAACGCATATAAAGCATGGATGCTTCTATACTTGGGATCTCTCTAGGTGTTCTACAAATATTCGTCAAATAAATGAATAAATGGATGAACAAGGCATATCTGGAAAGAAGTCAAATAAATAATTTCAACAATAAGCCTTCCTGGGCTGCCAGGACAAAGCAGCTCACTGTTCACTAGGGTGGTCAGGGAAGGTGCTCCCCTAAGCCAGAAGGTCCTAGAAGGCAGGCTGCATGCTCCTGAAGCCTTTGCACAGGTGGGGAACATGCGAGGTTCTCTCCCCACATTGCCTGACCCTCATCATCTTTTAGATCTTAACCCAATCCCTCTTCCTCAAGGAAATCTTTCCAAACTCAGACTACATCAGTCCCCAGGGATACGTGTTTTTAATACCCTGTACTCTTCATCTTGTAAGCACTTCATCCAACCCGAAGTAACCATCTGTCTTTGCAATATTTGTTGAAAGGCTGCTTCCTCTGATAGAACGTAAGCTCCATGGTGGCAGGGACCATAACCTCTCCCACTTTCACCACTGTATTTGCAGCACTCCACACAGTGACTTGCATGCAGTGAGGCTAAATAAATATTTGTGGAGCAATGTATTGAACTGAAGTGCTGAACTCAGGAAAAAGACTGCTAACTGAGGCCTAAGGAATGGGAAGGAAAAACTTAATGGGAAGGAAGAAGGTGGAAGTTTCCTAGAAGCCCAGGAAAGGGAATTTGCCTACACAGCTACATAGAGATCAAAGTGAACAGGACGATTTCATGGGATCATTAGAGGACTGCTTCATAAAGTCGTAATAAGAACTAGAAATTATTTTAAAAAACAACAAAAAGAATAGCTACCGCTTATTGTTTCCTATCAGCTAGTTCAGTGGATTATCTCATCGACTCTCATGGCTATTATCCTTATTTTACAAGGAGGGAACTGAAGCTTACAGAATTTAAGGTCATCTAGCAAATATATGTCAGAGCCACTGTTTGAAGCCAGGCCTATTCATCTGGGCCTAGACTAGACTCCAAAGCCTGTGATTTTCACCACTAAAGGCAAACAAGGTACTGTATTCAAAAATCTTTTGTTACTTGTCAAGCACTTGGCAGCTGACATTTGTGTGGGTACAGGTAAACATAGTCAAACAGCCAAGTAACAGAGTGATTAATTAGCTACCTAGCTACTAACTTACTAGCTAACTTAGGAATCCAGAATTTCTCAATAACTAAATACACCTCTGTTTTACTGGGTTAGGTAAGCTTTGCATTGCATGACGGGTGAAGAACAGAAAATCTGCGTCTCCTCGTTGCCCCAATATACAGGCGACAATGGAAATATATCCATGCACTTTGTCTCCTACTAACTACTAACTAAGGCTTTTGTTTTTTTTTCCTTTTCTGCTAAGGCTTAAGGTGACAGAATAAATATTAAAACCAATGTGGCCTTTCTCAAAAAGTTCAAGGATAATTGGACTAAAAGTGACTATTAGAATAGATTTGATGCAAGTGTGCAAACCCTCGTATGGCCAGGATCATCAAGTTGTTTTGGTGTAAAGACATCTAAACCTCTAGACCCTTAGCTCCAAGAAGACAGGATCCAAGTCTGTTTTTCACCTTTACATCTCTGGTGTCAGCTCAATACAAAGCATTCAGTATGTTCACAAACTTTGGAATCAAAAGTGAATAGTTAAGATTCAGTTAATTTTAATTATAAAAGGTTAAAGGAACATTGAAAGCCCTGGACCAATATATTTATTGTCACTGTAATTGTCTCTTGTAGAACTAAGAAATACAGGACACTTTAGGAGACAAGATCAAATAAGTTTGCCTGTATTTGTATTATTAAAATAATGTAAGTAGCATTGACATATATACACTACCGAATGTAAAATAGCTAGCTAGTGGGAAGCAGCAGCATAGCACAGGGAGATCGGCTCGGTGCTTTGTGACCACCTAGAGGGGTGGGATAGGGAGGGTGGGAGGGAGGCTCAAGAAGGAGGAGATATGGGGATATATGTATGCATATGGCTAATTCACTTTGTTGTACAACAGAAACTAACGCAGTATTGTGAGGCAATCATACTCCAATAAAGATATATTAAAAAAAAAAAAAAAAAGATGAGGCCAGAGGGCTAGCTCACTCTCTTTCCACCACTTAAGGACACAACAAGAAGACAGCCGTCCGCATCCCAGAAGAGGGTCCTCACCAGAACCTGATGATGCTGGCACCCTATCTTGGACTTCCAGCCTCTAAAACTGTGAGAAATAAATTTCTGTTGCTATAAGAAAAAAAAATGTAGTCATTGAGAAAGCATTTATTTTGCAACACAATGGCAAACAAATATAACAAATAAATGAGCTGACTAAAAATTTTTTTTCCTTTGAAACTAGTTATCTTAGCATCCCATTGACATATCCTGATTGGCAGCTCTTAGACTACCATTGACTTTCAATTAGCATTTACTGGTATTATTATTAATAACAATCAGCATGTTCCAATTTCCTCTCAGGAGATGTCAATGGATTTCCATTTTTCAATAATGAGGATTTGAGAAATGATCTATTTGAATACATCTGAAAAATGTGCTGCTGAAAATAAGAAGACGTCTATCTGTCCTGAGGACAGCCGTTACCTCTCACACAGGTATGCGAGCACAGAACACAGGGCATTATTTGTGTTCAGCATATCCTGGAGGTTTTCTGGGAGCTGGGTGCAAACCACAGAAAAATAAGTCACCATCTCAGGATGCATTCCTCAGATATTCTGGTTTCTGAGACAAGTGGAATTATTCCCCACTAATTTATACACCAATGAAACTGGCCTATTGGCAAGTCTACAATTAATGTGAATGCCAAGTGGGAAGGCAGCTTTGTTTCATCTCAGAGAACACTTCGCTGAACAGCAGTCTCCCCAGCTGAAAATGCATGCAATGTCTCTCTCTTTTAACTTGCAGCAGACGCTGGCATTTCTTCATCTCTATTCACTCTATCATTATGATGCATTATACAATGTAATGATGTAATACACCGGAAAGCCAAAATGTGCGTGCCTTGCCAAAAATAATAAGAAGAAAAGTATACAATTATTTTCTGCTATGAAAGCCACTATCACTATCATTTCATCCTTCCCCAGCCAAAATGAAAGCTTCCCTAATGGCTCTGAGTCTCTTTATGTTTGTGAATTGAACATGAATGTGAAAAGTAGGACGTCACCTCGTCCGTACTGAGTTAGAACTTTTAAATGATGTAAACAAATTTATCACTTGAGCATGGCAGGCTGGCTCCAGAGTCTGCTCCGGCCATATTTTCCATGGTGTGATTTCTGGTGTGATTCTAAATGTTACCAAGCCTTTATTTGTTAATAACAAATTTTCCTAAAAAGGGTCTGCCTTTTCATGTTTCATTAACATTAACCTACAATCACAAGCCACTGTTCTGGGCAGGAAGCACATTTCAGGGAAAAGTCACCGTCTGCTGGTAGCTGCGTTCGTGGCTGATTAAATCAAAAAGAATCAAAGTAATAAAACCTCAGAAATAAAGCCAACTAATTGCTACATTTCCCCTCCCCCTTACTGAACGCTATTTTGAGTTACAGAAGCAGAAAATTGTTTTAAGAATCAGATATTTTTAATGCCTCACAAGGAAATATTCCCAAAGATTGCAATATTGAGCAGAGACTCTTTCATCCAATTGCTTCTGGTTCTTCCCCTCCTCTTCTTTTCTTCCCTCCACTACCACCCCCTCCCCTGCTCCCACGAATTTTCTGGGTAGATTTTTCTACAGCACATCTAATGTTTTTCTTCATTATTACCAGGGATCCACCTCTTATAAATAGGAGCAAACCAAAAGAAGGAAGCTACATTGTTGACCATCCAGCTTGCTGGCCAAAGCTCTGTCAATTTGGATTTCAGTGACATCTCAAAATGATATTTTCAGCTCTGTTATTACAATTGTAGTTGAGAAGGGGTCGATTAGATGGGGGTCAGAGAGGAATTTTAAGCGAACACAGGGACCAGAACAAGGGCATGCTGCCGTCCACTGCATTCTGGCTCCAGCGTCGAGAAAACTGCCTTCACAGAGCTCACTCGCAAACCGCAGCCACAGATCATAAAGCTCCTAAGTGGGCTGGCCACCCGCTTTATGCTGAAAATTTGTGGGATGCCATTTTTTGCCTGGCAAAATTAGTAGGAATGCTTAACGTAATTAATTTTTATACTAAACACGTGTTTTTTTTTTTTTTAATGTACAATTACCAAACCATCAAAACCACAGTAGAGCACAATCAGATGTGCCTGAAAACACATAATTGACATAAAGGACGTTTAGGAAAATAACGTGAAAACATAAAATAAATGGTTATTGCTATTTAGAATCTGCATTTAAAGAGTGGAATTAATCATAATTATGCATTATTAGCTAATAATTGGGTGGAAGCATACAGGGCATATCTTGTTTATTGTTGCTGGTGATGCTATTGTTACTGTTATTATTATTTTCTGTGGAAAATTTTACCAACCTGAGATTGTTTTGAAGAATTCCCAGTGATTACTCAGTGCATACAGCCTGTAGACAGTTTTGCATTATTCACTCACCACTGAAACACAGTCACCTCTGAGGAAGGCCCCAGAAAATCCCAAACAGCTCATAAAAATACACCAGCAGGTGTACGGTGTGTTTCCTCAACCAGAAGAAAGCCAAGGAGGGGTAGAAAGTAAAAAGGTATGGATTCTTCATGCAGGCTAAAAGCAGCCCAGAGCAGAAAGTGGAACTACGCTCTGTTATACTGATTCAAGCATTAGTCAACATATCATTTCTTCATTCATTTCCTCCCCCACCCCTGCCGTTCGCTCTCTCTCTCTCTCTCTCTCCACATATATATATATATATATATATATATATCTCCATATATATATATCGTGTTTACATAGTACATATATAACATATTACATATTATAGATATGTGTGTGTATAGATATGTATACATATCTATACACACACACCTATATATATATCCATCCTCAGAAATATTAGGAAAAAACATGGTGGCTAGGTTTTTAATGACTGTTGATGATCAATAGTTATGTATAATATAAACTGTATCTGTATCACTGAGGGTCAAAAGAAGGAAAGCTTCGTACAATTCGCACTTTCAAACTTGAGGCTTCAGCACTCCAGCATGGCAACCTCAAGCTACCCACTCCAGTTCTTTACCTGGGGAATGTGTCAAGCACTCTATGATCAAATCCACGTGTTGGGAAACCATGAAGAACAAACGACAGTGCATACAGCAGAAGACGTGTCCTCAAAGTGTCAAAACAACCAGTTGGAAGGTGAAAAATTTGCTGACATAGCCAGTTTTCTTGGTCTACATGAGGCAAAATAACTTTTATGATGGATCTTTTGTTTCTTTTCTCCACATTTTGGTGTCACATAAATTGTCAAAGGAACAAGACATAGAAAAGGAAGTGACCAAAATGGTAAAGACAGGACGGAACAGCAAAAAATAAAAGTAAACTTGGATAATTAATCAAATATAAATTTGTTACATATCAAAAAATAACCAGACAACTTAAAAGTCCAATCTATTCCATTTATTTATTCAACAACTATTTCTGGATTTGATACCTGCTATGTATCAGACACTAGTCTAGGTCCTGGGGATTCAGTGAATAAAACAGACAAAATCCTTGCTCTCATGGAGTTTACATTAGGTGTGAAGGGGGTGGCTGGTGGCAGGAGGAGACAGGTGACAAACCAATAATAAAAATACATAGTAGGCCGGATGGCAGTATGTACCTTGAAGACAAATAAAGCACAGGAACGAGGGCTGAAAGTGTGTGGGGGGTGGGAAGTTGTTATGCAATTTTACAGAGGATGGTCAGTAAAGATGTCTCTGAGGGGTGAAATCTGACCCACTGGCCATTTAGACCACTGACCTATTTTGATAAAAACTTAATCAGATCATCGATTTGAATAAGCTTTTCCCCTTCCGGGGCAAAGATGATCAAACTGATCCAGCAACCTCTTGAAAGCATAACATTAGGAAAAATTTAAAGGATTCCAGGGAAGATCTGCATGGACTGCAGCTCCTCTGCAACAGTATGAGTTCAAGTTAACAGATGCCTAAAAAGTGGAATGAAACACTTTTCTCAGAATAATGCAAACTGTACTTCTCTCATTTGTTTTAAACACAGATCAGTTTGTCTGAATTCAGCAAAGTAAAATAACATCAAGCAAAATGAAAGAAAGGAATAAAACTGTTGCGGGCTCTCTGTACGGGGTACTAAGGAGAAGGGAGTAGGACCTGGTCTGTCTAAGCAGCCAGATACCCAGTGTGGCCAGATTTACCTTTTTAAGCCATTTGTTTTCCAGGCATTTAGACTCAGACCCAAGAAGGAAGGGCAGTATGCATATTTCTAGTGACCATACTCCCGTGTCATAATTTAGAGCTCAGGACCTGATAAAGAATTATTTTTCTAATTTGTGAATTCGTTTTATAAAAAGCCTTCCTAAGTTATTAACTTTAAGCCACTCTTACTTCTTGTTAATTTTAAAAAATGACTTTCTGGTAAAGAATATAGTTACATAACTAAAAGCATACACTTCACCAAAACACACACACACACACACACACACACACATCTATATAATTAAGTACAATATTTGGAACTTCAAAATTGAAATAGACTCCAGAAACCCAGAACCTATGGTTCCTATAAGTATACCTCAAAATCAAAGTAACCTACATTACCCTTGCAGAAAATGTACTTCTTTTCTGGAGTACACACAGCTCCTGGACTCTTAACATTGTAATTATTTATTTAAATAAGTAGTCTTAGCATAACCTGGCACCAGGCACATCCCTCCTGCCTCTCCCCCTTCCCCTCATACACCCAGCCAATAGAGCAGGAAGTGGTAAGGATCACTTCCTCTCAGAGGCTCCACCCCAAACCAATGCAGAAGCCCGCCCTGACTGATGGTATATTGGGAGGAGGCAAATCCACATACTGTGCTTATAGGGGAGCCAGCAGGAAGGCGGGAGCCGTAGACCCTAACCCTAGGCTCCTGGCATCCCATGCTGCCAGGGCATGTTCCTCCCTGGGTACCTAGGCCAGTGGTGGAACTGAAGGCGAGTTTCCTTCTCCAGTTACACTGGATGTGGTGTAGAGGGTGGGTGGTGTTTCTCCATTACCACGTCTGTTTTTGTTGTCATTGACACTCACTGAGACCGTCTCAGAGCCAGAGCCAAACCCATGTCAAAACTGTGATGCTTAGGAAGAGGATTACACGTCATACAACCTCCTCTATCCCACTTCTCTCTCCTCCCTTTTACTGGTCTGGTTGGGCATCCAGGGCTCCCTCTTTCTTTCCACCCTTTGTTTACTTCCTTCACCAAGGCTTTGCTATCAACTGCTTATTCCTTGGTGTGAATGCAAGTTTACCAGTAACCTCCAGGGAAATTTGCAACCAAAAGTCGCTTCTGTCACTGAAAGAAAGAAAAGCACTGTCTCCCAAGGCAGGAGTTCCCAGGTTCTATGTGGATGCTGTCCTGGAGGCTAAGAAACCTTTGAGATAGATTTCAACTATTCCACTTGGGCACCCACCTCCAGACAAGCTTGAGTTCTAATTAGCCTTTGGCAATTGGATGGAAATTTTCTCAAGATACATAAAAAGTGAAGATGGAAATAATTTGTACAAAACCACCTGTCCTTTAACCAGGAATGTTGTCTTTTTTTAATGATTGGACACACAAGCAGAACCAATTTGGCCCTGCACAGAAAGGCTCTGCTTTCACCAGGCTAAAACAATTAAGTGCTGATTCTTCTCAGACACGGGGTTGCTTCTCCCTCTCTGCACCCCAGGTCCTTTGCTGCCTCATGAACTTAGATCCATAGAACTGCGTGTGGTGTGTTGCTGAGGATTTCCTCACCCATCTCCCTCTGCCTCGAGGGGGTATGAGCACCCTCGTCCTCCAAGCAGAAGGGTGAATGAGCGAGGAAGAGTACAGAGCCATCCTGAGCCTTCGTGGAGAATCTATTCATTGTCGACCCTGAAATGTGGCTTTATTCAGTCAGTCACCTCATGACTTTGAAGCTTGATTTGATCAAAGATGTTAATTATGCTTCTCTTTAACATGATTTATAGAACATTAGTGACAGCGGGGGAATGTTTACTCCGTGCAGGTAAGATACCGGTCTCAGGGCTGCCTCTGATTTCCATGTAATTAGGAAAATTTGACCCACCCAGGAGCCTACTAAGATTGCCACTCTCCTTCCTTCCCCAAAATGCAGAACAAGTCACTCACTGGCGTGTTGCATCTCCAGTTGCCTATAGCTTCTTATTTTTTTACTATAAAATTTAAGGTAATCCCTAAAATCGCATTTGTATGGATGTGTCATCTATGAGTGGCTTTGCACCAACAAATGGAGTTGGTAACTAGCAACTACAGGTCTCTTCTAAATGAAAATCGAGTTAGTATTTCCTTTCTGGAGAGAGCAATGTGTGCTTTGGGTATAAGTTTTATTGGTTTTCTTTGTTTTTGTTTTTTTTTGTATAAGCTTTCCCCTATACACAGCTCTCCCTTGTTATGTGTATGAGTGTGTATTCATGTGACTGTGTGTGTGTGTGTGTGTGTGTGTGTGTGTGTGTGTCCGTGCTTTATAAATACACCTTTGGGAGTAAAAGCATTGCTATATTGCCTTGCAAAAATGGTCTGTGGAAGGCTCCCTCTTTCCTTGCTGAAACAACTGAAAATCTGGAACAGAAAGAAGATTTAGGGCCTAAAGATGCATAATGAACACAAAAATAGTAAGAGTTTATATCTTTTCACGCTGCCCCTGTGATAATCACAGGTACAGCCATGAAATGGTTACACACTTTCCCTACCTCGTAAATACAAACCCACTCTCCTTCCTTCCCCAAAATGCAGAACAAGTCACTCACTGGCGTGTTGCATCTCCAGTTGCCTATAGCTTCTTATTTTTTTACTATAAAATTTAAGGTAATCCCTAAAATCGCATTTGTATGGATGTGTCATCTATGAGTGGCTTTGCACCAACAAATGGAGTTGGTAACTAGCAACTACAGGTCTCTTCTAAATGAAAATCGAGTTAGTATTTCCTTTCTGGAGAGAGCAATGTGTGCTTTGGGTATAAGTTTTATTGGTTTTCTTTGTTTTTGTTTTTTTTTGTATAAGCTTTCCCCTATACACAGCTCTCCCTTGTTATGTGTATGAGTGTGTATTCATGTGACTGTGTGTGTGTGTGTGTGTGTGTGTGTGTGTGTGTGTCCGTGCTTTATAAATACACCTTTGGGAGTAAAAGCATTGCTATATTGCCTTGCAAAAATGGTCTGTGGAAGGCTCCCTCTTTCCTTGCTGAAACAACTGAAAATCTGGAACAGAAAGAAGATTTAGGGCCTAAAGATGCATAATGAACACAAAAATAGTAAGAGTTTATATCTTTTCACGCTGCCCCTGTGATAATCACAGGTACAGCCATGAAATGGTTACACACTTTCCCTACCTCGTATATACAAGCCCACAGGTAACCACTTTTAGATACATCTCTTTCTCCATCTGTGCAAGCCTCTTTCAGAAACACACCCCTCAATTAAGAGCTCCCGCCAACCTATACTTTTTGCGCCTGTAACATATGCTATGGCTTCTAGGAAACTTATAATGTTGTGGTTTTATGCTGTTACAGCATGAAGCATCTACACAGTATAAACAAGAGTATAACAAGACCCCTTTAAAGGGGTAAGGTCTGCAGCAAAATTCTGAACCCATTTTAAGGATGTATAGCAAAAGGGTTTGAGAGCTATTCTGGAGAAAAAGGACAGGGATTATAAAGGAGAAATGGAAATCTTCCTTCTCTTTTTTTTCAATCGGAGCAGCTTTGTGTGAGGGTACACTGAGCTTTGATGTGAGCAATGTTTGGGTTTGTGTTGCCAGCAAGAAAAATTCAGTTGGTGCCACAATATCTATGTGTACGGGAAGAGTATTTTTTAAAATACGATAAAATGTTATCTCTGATTAGAAACGAAAGATGAATTCTCCTGCTAAACCAGGTAACCCTAAAAGTGTGTTAACATGAAATACTAAATAAAATGCTACTCATCTATAATAAATCTTATTACACATTTTGGCAGTTTTACTACTAACATAGTGAAGGTTTCAAGCAATGTTTGAAAATAGAAATCTTAAATTGAATCATTGTTGCATGAATATATGCAAAATATTCATTTCTAGCACTGTGAGGGTTGAGTGCTTTTAAATTGGAGAAATCACTCATGACTTCACCTTTTCATGCAAGATAAAGTTGTATGTGGTAACATCATTACAATGTCATGAAAGAAGTGGAAATCATACAACAGTTCTGCCTAAAGCTAATATACAAAAAAAGGGCTTCAAAATTTTTCAATATTGTTCAATATTTAAAGGTGCAGTGCAAGGCTTTAAATATATTTTAAAAAATCATTAGGCTTTAGATGTCAGGGAGGCCTTTACTGAGCTCGGAGACTAATAAAATCATTGATGAGATCTCTTTAATATTTAACGGAATTCATGTCTTAGGTAGTAGCCTATTTTCAACTTCTGTCTCTGCAAATGGGGCTAAATATAGATTTTTTAAAAAAGATTTATGAGGAGGTGATTATAGATTTTTCTTAACTATAGCACTAAAATAAAACTATTTACCCAATGACTGTCATAACAAGAGAAAAAGCATTATGACATTTCAATAGGATTTTCTATCAATTCTTTAACAGAAGATAGCTTCAAAAGTAGCTAACACATTTATACATACTAACAATCAGGGAATTCAATCAGTGAAAATAAATGAGCAGATTTTCAAGTGAGTTGCCGAACCATGAATCATCAATAGAGAGTTCGGAGGATTGTGAGAAACTGAAAGATTTTTTTTTTATATTGAGGACAACAATAATTGTTGTTGCTCATGAATCTCTTTGCTTTTTTTTCTATCCAGTAATAAAGAAAATTAGGAGCCAAAGTTCAGACCCAAAATCCTATGTCGCGTGTGTATGTGTGTGCATGAGTGTATGTATGTGCATGCACTGATGTAAGAACAGCTCTCATTTAATTATATTATTTTCTATAGTTACTCTGCGGGGGAATATCATTCATTCTAAGGTAAAGTAAGGCATTCACAGGCTCAACTTTAAACCCTGTTTATGTGTGAAACTGATAACTCCATTTCTGTTATCAAGTCACTAGTCCAGCACTTTAAAGTCATGGTCTGCAAAATAAAATTGTCTCCCTTTTGAATGTCAACCCCTAAAACCAAATATTCCCATTTATTAAAATAAAAATGTAAATTTATAAATTATCATCCTATTTTTATGTAAAAGCATTCTGGAAAGTACCACATACCACTGTCACATGGCAAACAGCCCTCCCCATCATTGGCTGTTGCTAGGCTACTAGGAAATGGAATGGACCATTGCCAATGATGAATTAACTGATGAGCCAGGATGACAGTAATCTTTGTCACTGGATGCAGTAGCTGTCTGAGCCCTGTCATTTTCTGCATTTCATGTTAAACAGATATACCTAGATTGTAAAACAATACAAAGAAGAACCTGAAAAGAAAGAAGCAAACTTTGACAATCAGAGGGTGGTAGCTTTTTATATATACATACGAGGCTTATTACCTTCACTGAAGAATGAGATCCAACATGCATTAGCTTTTCTTTTTTAAATTAAAACCTGTGAGCAAATGAAACTTTGTTCTACATCAATAAAGCAGATTCAAAAGGATACCTACTGGGAAGCACTCTGTAATCTGTGTCTACCCAGAGCCAAAACATCTAACTGAACTGTGAAAATTCACAAAATAATCAAGATTTTTGGTCCATGACATTAACCATAGGGGTATGTGTGTAAGTAAGAGTATCCTTACTTGGGGAATAGTACAGATAAAGATGACCGAACCTGGGTGTTTGGGCTTTGTAGACTTAACAGGCATAAATAACTAAGTGATTGAAATATCCAGTGAATAACACCATGTCTACACAGGACACAAGATTTTTCCATCTGAACAAACTAACTCAGTGGAATTGATTTTTTTCTCATGAATTTATCTAGAAACACACTGCAGGGGTCTGTGGTTTTGTTCTACTTGCAGATTCAACCTTAGACAAGTCGCAAAATCTCACAAGGCAGAGGGCAGGGACTCGGAAGTTCTGAGCAGTGGACTTCAAGGGGAGACAGAAGTAAAGTGAATGTGTGCTCAGAGGTGGGTGCCTGTATCGTAGCAGAAATCCGCTGGGATACAAGGAAGAAAAAATGAATTTCTGGACCCAATGCAGGCATGGGGGTGTTCGAGAAGTTACCACAGTGAGCCACCACCAGCCAGGAAATTATACTGCAACAAACGCAGCTTGACTCCAAAGCAATAAGACCAATTTCCATAAGTCAAACAAGGAAGGCTGCCTTATCCTATTTTCAAGCCATGAGAGGGAAAAATAAAGGGGGGAGACGCAGCAGCGGCACCTTTAGATGCTGGGAGTATTTAATGACAAAGGTCAAAAGGAAGAAGCAATATGGAGAGAAAAAGACAACATCAGGTGGAAGCAATTAAAAGTTAAAAATGATGTCTTGCCCAGCCATTTCTGTACCTAGTTTTTCCCCAAATCATCCTGGAGACAGAGCTCAACAATCTGGATTGACACTTGTGCTGATACCATATCCCCTTTAAAATTTTTCAGGAATGGCAAAATAGCTAGGTATCCTTCTCCTACTTGACTATGCGACAACTTACTCGTTATGAACTAGATTAATTCTCTTAGATATACAAAGTGGATATGAGCGAGGGAGTGCGGGTATGCATACGTGTGTGTAAGTGTGTGCGTGTGGTTTCTGTGTTTTTAGGACAAAGGCTCTGCCAATGAGACAGAAACTCTGGGGTCTTGTTAGTCCCGGCATTAGTGAGAAGATGAATGGCAGGGGGTTCTTTGGCCCTAGTACTTCATAGCACTCAAGGCCTGTTCTGCTCTTTTTACCATGTGGGTTTTTGAAATAATAGATCATAACTATAGACTCAGTGCATGTGGATGTGGACTGTATGCACTTAATATTTCAGGAGAAGTGTATGCAACCCAATCCAATCACTCTGAAAAATGTGGAAAATGGAAATGCATAAAGAAAGCTGCTGGCATAAAAGAGAATGAAGAAGAAATACTGATGAAGCTCTGTATGGATTAGCAAAATATATTTATGTAACATTTGAATATATATGTATATGCATGTATATATTCTAATCTATGTATATTTTTATATATTTAATACATATGTATACATATATATACTAATCAATGTATTAAAGCAAAACAAATCAGGTCAGGAAATTTCTTTTCTTTGAAGTTAAAACAGCTGCGGGTTTTTGTCATCTCCTTTGTAAAGATCTAGAGAATTACAGATTTTAAATAAGACTGTAAGCAATACTATCAAAGTATCAGTAAATACTGGAGAGGCAGCCTGGTTAGTAGATAAAAGTGTTGAATCTGGAGCCAGACCTGGGTACACAGGCACAAATTTCAGCTCTGCTACTATTACCTCTCCAAGTCTCAAGCAAGTTATATAACCTCCTCTTGCTTCTGTTTCTCTATCTATAAAATGGTGGGGTGGGGGTGGGGAACGGGGATAACAATAGTACTTACTATTGGATGACCTAATATTTATTTTTGAAACACTTAGGATAGTGCCTGGAACAAAATAAGCACTATAGTAATGTTTGTCAAGTAAATAAATACACACATACACAGTATTTATCCAGGAAATTCTATCAAAGGAGATTTTGAAATCTTCTTTCCCACAAAAAGGAAAACATTTTATTTTGATGGTTGGATATACTGGCAAACTACTGACTCACAACCCAGTATGAATGCTAGCTAATATTTCATTCTCTGTTTGGATAACTTAGTCTTATGGACCTAGAACAGGATGGTTGTAACCCCTTGGGTCTGCTTTGCTGCCACCGGGATGCTCTCCACCTGTCTCCTGGGATAAAGTGCTAGTTACCTTGTCTACCCTAGGCTGTCATCCTCATCTTTTTCACACCACCTCATGGCTTAGCATAAAGACTGTGCTGGGGGAAGGTAGGCAAGAGAGGGAAACTTGCTCCAAATGACAGTGAGTAACATTGGATGAAATATAGTAGGGAGGACAGA
Organism: Lipotes vexillifer; assembly: GCF_000442215.2. Taxonomy (NCBI): domain Eukaryota; kingdom Metazoa; phylum Chordata; class Mammalia; order Artiodactyla; family Lipotidae; genus Lipotes; species Lipotes vexillifer. The sequence continues at coordinate 8,419,203 of NW_006791012.1, read as the reverse complement.
GAAACAGAGAGAGAAGAAAGCCCCAAAAGGAAAACCTATTCAGCCAGCCACCTGGCCATAAAACAGCTGAAACTTGAGACAGTGAGAGAGAGGGAGACAGAATGACTACTGTGAACAGGAAAGCAAAGGCACAGCCTCTGGCCGGACTGTCCTAATGGATGTCCAACAACAGCATTCATTCCTTCAACAGTATTTACTGAGCACCTAAGAAGACCCCTAAAATGTGATCAAAATATTCAAAACCCCCTGCCTCTACAGAGCGTACACTCCACAGAGGAAGAAACTGAATAATAAATAACCTAAATAAGTAAAATATACAATGTGTTCAACGGCAACAAGGACTAAGCGGTGAAAGCAGGCAAGAGGGTTAGGAAGTGGATGGGTGCAGGCAGGGGTTCATACTGGGCATCCACCTGCCGCTATTCGGTTCATACTACACAGGCCGCAGGGGAAGGGGCTTATGCTTAGATCACTTATCTGATCACTTTCTGATAATGCTATTCGGTTTTACTTAAGTGCCCCCACTGAAATTCCCCACGACAGAGTCCTGCCCTGACTTCTCCCGTCCAGGCTTCAAATCCTAACCCATGCTCTGTGATTCTAGGCAAGTTACTTAACCTCTCTGAATCTCAGTCCATTCATCTGTAAAACTGGGATAATGGAAACACCTACCTCGAAAAGTGGTTTTTATAACTAGTAGATGATCCAGGTGAAACATTTACAACAGTGTCTAGTAAATAACTTACTTTAAAATGTTGTTATTTTTGTTGCCGTGTACATGGCCCTGAAAGAGGCAGAGACTCAGGGCTACTGGTTTCTTTTGCCCACGTAAAACAAGCCTTCAAAGCACAAGAAAACAGAAGCCAGTGGCTCTTTCAAGTGATTCTGTTGTTGTTGGTTACATTAAAGCTTGGGTTCATGACATTTTTATATTTCAGCTAGCGGAGCAATTTGATAGTTTGCATGCACATGGCAACCTTTCAGGATCACCCCAAGGTTAGGTCCCTTAGAGAGGCCAAGGACTGAAGCAGTAGGGACAAAATGTAATGCTCCCAAACAGTATTCAGAAGACAGGGAAAGCATAACGGGGTTTTGTGCTAGAACGCTCCTTTCAGCAGAACTAGAACACAATACTTCAAGCTTCTGTAGGCATGTCTGACTCAACTGGAGAGTGAAGCGCGTTTGGAGAGAAATCAGTCCCTTACAAACCCTTAGCCACATACTTTAAGGCCAGAAACCTGTGTGAAAAGCATTCTTTGGAAAAGGAAATATGCAAATAGGATATTAGAAGTGCGATCAGACTTCTTACCTAATAGGCCATATTGGTCATCCTTTGATGGCATATTCTTTGACGGCATCGGAACCTTTGATGGTTCCAATTCTGGTTGGAACCTTAGAATTAAGGGAAGAAACCTGATGTCTCAGCCTGTTCAAATATAGATGCTTTCATCTCATGAGAGGGAACTGGCTGTCTGGGTACAACTCAAGGATGGAGAAACAGCAATTGAACGGAGTGAAGTTATAAACACCCAGACCATGATGGTACTGCCAGGAGGAGGAGGAGGGAGCCCCCAGGCCTGAGGAAAGTTGTCCTCCAATCAAACCTTCCCCAAGAATTGATTATAATTTAACCTTTTCTCAGCAAATCATAGACATCTACTCAGGGTTGTTAGAAATCCCAATTATGACCTACAAACAGCCTGAGAGAACTACCTGAGGAGCTAACTGAGCTTTTCAAGGGTCTTCAAGACTTTCAGGGCCGTGCTCACAAAGCCAGCAACGCCTGGTGGTGGCTGTATCTGCATATGAAATGCACATGGATGGGAAAGGAGAAGGGTGGCTTTCCAGTGTATTCTAGGGCTGTGGGTAGGGGTGGGGAAGAATAGTGGTTGGATTCAACTTCCTCTTTTCCCTGAATTCCAACAAATAGGTTTATATGTAGAAATACATATAATCTTCCAAAAATACGGTGTGATTTTAGTCCAGAAAAAAATGGAGATTCTTGACTGCAGATCTAAGATGAGGTATTTCCATTTCCCTGGTGCTCTGCAGAAGCACCTCTAACTAAAAATGTATAGGATATGGTTTTCTGTATGAGAATTTTGTTTCTCTCTCTTAAGTGTAGTGACTTAAAAATCCCTCACTGTACACAGTTAAGTCCACCTTTTTTTTCCCCCATAGACAATCCTCACTCCAGTTGATTCTAGAGAGACAAACCTCTCTCATCCTAAGCCATTTCATAGGAGCTCTGCCCAGTGTACTGAAAGAAGCAGCCCAGCAAGCATGAACGACCTCTCCTCTCCAGCCACCCTCGCCCATCACAACTGTTTGGAACAGGAGTAGACACATGACCTGGGCTTCAGCTGATTCCTTCTCCTAGGAATCTGAAACAGGGAAACTGGGATCTGCATTACTTTGATGGGGGGAATATGAGCTGAACAGTCACGTAGATCTGCAGGCTAAGGCCACCATTTGAAGGCAGCCACAATGCGCCATGTGTAAGCAGATATGTAAACAGAGAAACTGGTCAACAGAGATGAAAATAAAGCATAGGAGCAAAGAGAAGCAGAGAGGAGAGATAGTGGGATGAGAGAGAGGAGTGAGGAGATGCCCACTTCTGCCCCCATCTCTGTGATGCAAAGCTCTGTTAGTACGTAGGGGTTTCATGAGATGCCCATGAAGTCTTTCGAAAACACCCATTTTAAGCTTATTTAAGTAGATTCTCTTGGCACCACATAGTTCCTAAAACATGTGGTAAGTCGTATGTAGACACATCATGGCATAAATTTCAACATACCTTGTGATTCAGAAGGCTGCTCACCATCACATAAGAATTTCACTGCATTACTACTGAGCAAGTGTGAACAGCATGGCAGTTCGGATGATGAAGGAGTTGCAATAGTGAGAAAATTAAACGGGTATCTGTGAGCTAGGCACTGAACAGCTCAGAGGAAGGAGCTATTCTCCCAGCATTGTTTCTTGAGAAGTTAGCAAAGCAGGTCAATGCACTTAGGTACCCCTGTGATAAGCACTGTGTCAACCCAGAGAGGGAGATAAAAATCACCATGGATGATGAATGCTAATTGCTATCTTCATTTGTAGCACAATTGGCTTTAGAGAACAAAGTTAAGTGTCCCCTGGTCCCTGGAGACAACCCCTCTGGATTGGGGCTTAAAGAACATTACAAAGGCCTTTACTTAGAAAAAAAAGATAGGGGAGACATGTTCTTGCCTATCACAAAGGATCTCCTTCTAATTTACTAACCATCCCATCAAAAAACAGATGGGTATTCTGACATGTGTGGGTATAATTAATGAATAAGCATGCATGAATATCCATAAGTGACTACGGTATGGATTTAATTGTCAACATTCACTGAACAAACATTGGGGGTGTGGGAGATTTGATTTTGAACTCTGACACTTTATTAGCCATGTGACCTTGTGTGAATCTTAGATCTCATATCAGTTAAAAAGAGATAATAATACCAACATTGTTGGTATGAGATTTAAATGACATAGTATTTGTTAAGCACAGTACACAGCAGGTATTAAAAACTGTGCCATGAGCCCTTACTCCATACCACTTGCACAGATTAACCATTAATAAAATCCTAAATGTAATCCTTTTAATACCCAGTATTAGATAGAACTATTTTAAAAGAATTCCTTCCATTGCTATCTAATGCTTCACTCTGATATATTCATTGATATCTACACAAACCTAGAATATCTTAAACAAGTAGTCACAGAACATGAAGAAAGAGCCCAGGCCTAGCAGCTTTCATGTTCTTGGCATTATGCAGTTGGCTGGAAACAGTCACGTGGCCCATTGCAACTTCGAATATCACAAGTGTTAATTAAATTAACTCTTCTGTGCTAATAAATAAAAGCCAAACTGGTACTTAATAAACTCTGCTAATCACTTTTCTCCTTTACATCACTCCAAAGTAGTGCTCTCCCCACTACTCAGGCCCCTTTGTTTTAATCGAAAACCACCTTTGCTCACCCTCCTAGAGACCACGACTTTACCTATTTCACATCTTTCCCACCCTCAACCACTAGCTGTTTTCTGCATTTCTTCTCAAAAAAACTATAGCAAGTCATGAATAATACAGTTGCCCCTTCTTGAAAAACCACCCCACTATTTTAAAACACTAGGAAGGGGTCCTCATCCTATCCTGAATTGAGCACCGCTTCAGTCGACTTTTTCCCGTTAACTGTCCCTTGCTGCTTAAAGCATACGGGCCCTCCTCCCTTCCCTCCCACCCCAGCCCCCACCAAAACCTCCCCAACAAGTGTGCATGAGCTCATTCCCCAAGGATCGGCCTACATAAAGAAGGCAACACGAAGCTTCCAGCAGGAAGTTTCTCTCCGACAGCAGACGGGAACATTAGCAAGAGAGCCCAACAAGGCGTACACGCACATCTAGCAGTGGTTTAAAGGATAACAGCTTTGAGCTGGGCACAGGTCAGGGGAACTTTGATTTGGAGAACAGGTGGGCTACCTGACAACCAGCAGGCAGCCTTGCTTTTGACTACTGCCATTTTAAATCAGGATGTTTGGCAAATCATTAGTGTCTGCTAGTTATTAAACAGAGGAAAGTTCAAAAGCACACGCATGTTTTTCTCCCAGCCTCCCAGGTGGTAGCTGTTTCAAGCAGCAACCTTTTCACTTTGTGCAGCAAGACTTGTAAACTTCCCATGGCTAAAATCATGTTTTCTAACCGAGTGCCCACAACTGAGCCGCAGCCTTGCAAGAGTGGCAAAACCCATATGTGAACGTCTGTCTGAGGGCTTGCCATTCCCTCTCTTTGCAAGTTTATTGTTGAAATTACTGAAATGTACACAAATGACTGCATTTGAAGGTGAAATTTGGTGGAAAAATAAAGATATAATAGGACTCTTTCTTAAATAATTTCCTGGTGCGATGTCTGTCTGAAAAAATGAAGTGAAATTATACGATGTCAAAAAATCATGTTTCAAGATGATTGACAACATGTGAATGTTTTGCATTGTGAAATGAGGTGGAAAATTTTAATTGCACGATGGGAGGACATAATATTTATTAGAACCTTGTAGCTACAGAGGATTGCAATGAAGAGGACACAATTTTAAATTTGGTGTTAATACGTCAAGTCTAAATCTTAAATGAACATGCAGGAGTAAAATTCTCTATCAAAGCCTTTTCTTAGAGTGTATGATTAAGTTTTCAGATTCTAATAACTAAACAGGATCGACGTGTAGGGCATGTCCATATTCTGGCAGCTTGCTAGTCTGCCTTCGTATTCGATTTTGAACGTGTTACCATGCAACACATGCCTGGGTCAGACACAGATAAAACTGATCCTCGAGCAGGGCTCACATGAGATGTGGTTGTTTTGCTGGAGACCTAGGATTTGTAAAGAATGCAGAGAATGGGGGAAAGGACTGGAATTAAACACAGGAGTGAGAAAAAATCACAAAGGAATGTATATAAAACTGGCAAAACAAAGATCTAAAGCTAAATTACCTTTAACTCAACTTTGAATGGAAATGACTCAGCTAAGGATGGCCAATGGAATTCACATTTGTTGGTCTACTTGTCAACTTATAAGAAGACCAGAGTGGACATATATTAAACAAATGATAAGAGTGGCCCAGCTTCTCCTAATAGATGGTCTCATAACCTTCAATACCTTAATAATAAAGGAAAAAGGGTTCTGTTTCCCCACAGGAGAGAGACGGTATTAAGGCCAAGGTGGAAGCAAGCCTCCCCAGACCCTACTCTCCCATCTGACTCTCTCAGAAGTCAATAGCTTTATTGATCAGATTAGAGACTGCAGGATCACTCTGTTTCCATCGTGCCCCAAACTCCACCACTCAAGGAACTGCTGCCTCTCAGTCTTTAATAGCTGCAGCAATTAAAACTCAAAAGACTCCTTTTCTTTTTTCTGAGTGGGTGGGGAGGTGGGGCATTGCTGGGGACATCTAAAATTGCCAGCATCAAGATCATTATTAAGGTTCTAAGAAGAGAAAAACATACAGAAAAGTTGTTAAAACACCAAGCAGGAGAGTGCTAGGGAAACATCTCTCTCTCCCTCTCCTTCTCTCCCCCCCCCCCCCCCCCCCACCCCCGCGCGCCCCCGCCCCCCCCCTCCTCCCTCTC